>NW_028119699.1:0-69000 GCF_965119305.1 Pelophylax lessonae
GTTTAGGGAAAGCTTTTATAATATTAGCCACATGCTCGTTTAACCGTACATGCAGCTTGCGTATCGTGCGGCTCACGTATTCCAAACCACATGGGCAACGCAAAAGATACACGACATAGCGTGTAGAGCATGTAATGAATGGGCCAGGAGAAACAAAAAGAAAGCCAAAGAATAAAGGAAAAGCCAAAAGCCTACAGCACCTGGTATTCCCAGGCGGTCTCCCATCAAGGTACTAACCAGGCCCGGCCCTGCTTAGCTTCCAAGATCAGACGCATTCAGGGTGAGACCGAAATACAGTCATTTTGACCCAAAAAAAATTTTCAGACCATTGGAGGCAAAATGCAGTAATCTTGACTAAAACCGGCTTTTTAACCACTTGCCGACTGCCGCACGACTATCTACGTCGGCGGTCAGCCCCTCACAGGCAAACTGACATAGGTCTACGTCGCTTGCTTGTGAGGGTCTAGGGAGCGAGCGCGCGCCCCCGGAGGCGCGCTCCCGCTCCCGCGTGGTCACGGACCCCCCCGCGCGTGTGACCGGCCGACCCGATGTCCGCCTGTCACTCTGAGATCGGCAGGGGAGAGGGAGAAAGTCAGGCGGCTTGTGTAAACAAGCTGCCTGTCATTCTCCCCTGTATATGAATGATGATCATACGGTTCTACTATGTAGAACCGTTGATCACCATTCATACATCTGAAGCCACAGCCAATCACAGTAGAAAGCACGCCCCTAGGGACACACATTCAAAAAAAGTTAACCCCTTCACTGCCAGTGTATTTTTATAGTAACAGTGCATATGTATAGCACTGATTACTGTAGAAATGTCACTGGTAACCCCATAAGTGTCAAAAATGTCAGTCAAGGGTCCGATCTGTCCGCCGCAATGTCGCAGTACCGCAAAAAAAATCGCAGATCGCCGCCATTACGCGTTAAAAAAAAACAACAAAAATGACAAAAATCTTTCCCTTTGTTAGTAAACGCGATAACTTTTGCGCAAACCAATCAAAATACGTTTTTTGTGATTTTTTTTACCAAACATAGGTAGCATAAAACAAATTGGCCGAAAATGTTAAAAAATTTTGATTTTTACATTTTTTTGGGGGGGGGGGGAATTTAATATAAAAAAATTTGAAAAATATTGCTATTTTTGCAAAATTTACGCTCTTTTTTTGTTTATAGCGCATGATCAAAAAATCGCACAGGTGATCAAATACCACCAAAAGAAAGCTCTGTTTGTGGGAAAAAAAGGACGTCAAATTTGTTTAGATACAGCGTCGCACGACCGCGCAAGTGTCCGTTAAAGTCACGCAGTGCCGAATCGCAAAATACCCCCTAGTCAGGAAGGGGGTAAAATCTTCCGGGGCTTAAGTGGTTAAAACTCTAAAAGACAAAAATAAAGTAATTTTGACTAAAAAAATTTTTTCAGACTTTTGGCTGACCAAATGCAGTTATTTTGACTAAAAAAGGCCTTTAAGACACTTGGAGACCAAAATAGAGTCATTTTGACCAATAACATTTTCAGGGCATTGGAGAGCAAAATGCAGCGATCTTGACTAAAACCGGCTTTTTAAGACTCTAAAATACAAAAATTCAGTCATTTTGAATAAAAAAAATGTTTCATTCACAGGATACAGAAGTAAGTGTCGGCCGTAAAAGGCCCCAAAAATTAGCCCACATGGGTTTACCTGACAGCAAAGAACGTAGTATTTGGTGGCTGAAGGTATATTAGGCATTCACAGGGTACAGAAGTAAGTGTCGGCCTGTATAACCTCAAAAATTAGCCCACATGGGTTTAAATGACAGCTAAGAACGTAGTATTCTTTGGATGAATGTACATTAGGCATTCACTGGATACAGAAGTAAGTGTCGGCCATAAAAGGCCCCAAAAAATAGCCCACATGGGTTTACCTGACAGCTAAGAATGTAGTATTCTGTGGCTGAAGGTACATTAGGCATTCACAGGGTACAGAAGTAAGTGTCGGCCTGTATAGGCCCCAAAAATTAGCCCAAATGGGTTTACCTGACAGCTAAGAATGTAGTATTCTGTGGCTGAAGGTACCTTAGGCATTCACAGGATAAAGAAGTAAGTGTCGGCCATAAAAGGCCCCAAAAATTAGCCCACATCAGTTTACCTGACAACTAAGAACGTAGTATTTGATGGCTGGAGGTACATTAGGCTTTCACAGGATACAGAAGTAAGTGTCAGCCTGTATAGGCCCCAAAACCTAGCTCACATGGGTTTAACTTACAGCAAATAACATAGTGTATTTGATGGCTGAAGGTACATTAGGCATTCACAGTATACAGAAGTAAGTGTCGGACTGTATAGGCCCCAAAAATGAGCTCACATGGGTTTAACTGACAGCAAAGAACGTAGTGTATTTGATGGCTGGAGGTACATTAGGCATTCACAGTAGACTGAAGCAAGTGTCGGCCTGTATAGGCCCCAAACATTAGCTCACATGGGTTTAACTGACAGCAAAGAACGTAGTATTTGATGGCTAGAGGTAAATTAGGCATTCACACAGGAGAAACAAAAAGAAAGCCAACGAATAACCTGAGGTGCCATCTTGCTATGGCCAAGTTCAAAGGGGTCGAGGGTGGCAGTGGTGATCGCCTACAGCCACATCACCCTGAACGCGCCCAATCTGGTCTGATCTCAGAAGCTAAGCAGGGTCGGCCTGGTTAGTACCTGGTTGGGAGACCGACTGGGAATACCAGGTTCTGTAGGCTTTTGGCTTTTCCTTTATTCGTTGGCTTTCTTTTTGTTTCTCCTGAGGTGCCATCTGGCCATGGCCGGGTTTAATGGGGTCGAGGGTGGCAGTGGTGATCGCCAACGGCTACATTACCTTGAAAGCACCCAATCTCGTCTGATCTTGAAAGCTAAGCAGGGTCAGGCCTGGTTAGTACCTGGATGGGAGACCTCCTGTGTAGCAGAGGAGTAGTTTAATCTACATTGGCTCTGCTGGTAGACAGGAAAACAGGTACTAATCCAACTAGGCAGGTACAGCATGCAATAATCCAGGTAGCGTTATGCAATCCTTCCCTCCCAAGAACTAGAAGACACATAGGCTCGGAGTCAACTCAGAATGCCTTGTTTATTGAAAACATACGAGATCTACACTCTGCCAAAACCCCCTCCCTCTTCGAGTCATTCCACACAAACACACATCCCATAATATGCTTACAGGGCAGACAGGAACAATAGGACAATGGAATGCAGGTATTCACAATAACAAACCCCACCCCACCAGCAGGGGTCTATGAAACACTGCTGCCATATTCTAGCAATCTGCAATATATCTTTATATATTTCCTCAGGGACACTGTTCAGTAATATTATGGTCATTCTTTCAACACAAGCCACACTCTCTGTGTCCATTCCGCTACAGCCTGGGAATACCAGGTGCTGTAGGCTTTTGGCTTTTCCTTTATTCGTTGGCTTTCTTTTTTTTTCCTTTTGAGGTGCCATCTTGGCATGGCCAAGTTCAAAGGGGTCGAGGGTGGCAGTTGTGACAGCCTACGGCCACATCACCTTGAATGCGCTCAATCTCGTCTTTTCTCAGAAGCTAAGCAGGTCGGGCCTGGTTAGTACCTGGATGGGAGATCACCTGGGAATACCAGGTGCGGTAGCCTTTTGGCTTTTCCTTTATTTGTTGGCTTTCTTTTTGTTTCTCCTGAGGTGCCATCTTGCCATGGCCAAGTTCAAAGGGGTTGAGGGTGGAAGTAGTGATCGCCTACGGCCACATCACCCTGAACACGCCCAAACTGGTCTGATCTCGGAAGCTAAGCAGGGTCGGGCCTGATTAGTACCTGGATGGGAGACCGCCTGTGTAGTGGAGGAGTAGTTTAATCTACATGGGCTCTGCTGGTAGATAGGAAAACAGGTAATAATCCAACTAGGCAGGTACAGCATGCAACAATCCAGGTAGCGTTATACAATCCTTCCTTCCCAAGAACTAGATGACACATAGGCTGGGAGTCAACTCAGAATGCATTGTTTATTGAAAACACCAGAGATCTACACTTCTCCAAAACCCCCTCCCTCTTCGAGTGATTCCACACAAATACACAGCCCAAAATATGCTTACAAGGCAGACAGGAACAATAGGACAATGGAATGCAGTTATTCACAAAAACAAACCCCACCCCACTAGCAGGGGTCCATGAAACTCTGCTGCCATATTCTAGCAATCTGCAATATATCTTTATATATTTCCTCAGGGACACTGTTCAGTAATATTATGGCCATTCTTTCAACACAGGCCACACTCTCGGTGTTCATTCCGCTACAGCCTGGGAATACCAGGTGCTGTAGGCTTTAGGCTTTTCCTTTATTCATTGGCTTTCTCTTTGTTTCTCCTGAGGTGCCATCTTGGCATGGCCAAATTCAAAAGGGTCGAGGGTGGCAGTGGTGATCGCCTAAAGCCACATCACCTTTAATGCGCTCAATCTGGTCTGCTAAGCTAAGCAGGATTGGGCCTGGTTAGTACCTGGAGGGGGGACTGCCTGGGAATACCAGGTTCTGTAGGCTTTTGGCTTTTCCTTTATTCGTTGGCTTTCTTTTTGTTTCTCCTGAAGTGACATCTTGCCATGGCCAAGTTCAAAGGGGTTGAGGGTGGCTGTGGTGAACACCTATGGCTACATCACCCTGAACACACCCCATCTCGTCTGATCTCGGAAGCTAAGCAGGGTCAGGCCTGGTTAGTACCTGGATGGGAGACCGCCTGGGAATGCCAGGTGCTGCAGACTTTTGACTTTTGCTTTATTCGTTGGCTTTCTTTTTGTTTCTCCTGAGGTGCCATCTTGCCATGGCCAAATTCAAAGGGGTCAATGGTGGCAGTGGTTATTGCCTATGGCCACATCACCCTTAACGCGCCCGATCTCGTCTGATCTCGGAAGCTAAGCAGGGTCGGGCCTGGTTAGTACCCGGGAGACCGCTTGGGAATACCAGGTGCTGTAGGCTTTTGGCTTTTCCTTTATTCGTTTGCTTTCTTTTTGATTCTCCAGAGATGCCATTTTGCCATGGCCAATTTCAAAGGGGTCGAGGGTGGTAGTGGTGATCGCCAATGGCCACATCACCCTGAACGCACCTGATTTTGTCTGATCTCGGATGCTAAGCAGGGTCGGGCCTGGATAGTACCTGGATGGGAGACCACCTGGGAATACCAGGTGCTGTAAGCTTTTGGCTTTTCCTTTATTCGTTGGCTTTCTTTTTGTTTCTCCTGAGGAGCCATCTTGCCATGGCCAAGTTCAAAATGGTCGAGAATGGCAGTGGTGATCGCCTACGGCCACATCACCCTGAACGCGCCTGATCTCAGAAGCTAAGAAGGGTCGGGCCTGGTTAGTACCTAAATGGGAGACCGCCTGGGAATACCAAGTGCTGTAGGCTTTTGGCTTTTCATTTATTCGTTGGCTTTCTTTTTGTTTCTCCTGAGGTGCCATTTTGCCATGGCCAAGTTCAAAGGGGTCGAGTGTGGCAGCACTGATTGCCTATGGCCACATCACCCTGAAAGAGCCCAATCTCGTCTGAATTCGGAAGCTAAGCTGGGTCGGGCCTGGTTAGTACCTGGATGTGAGACCGCCTGGAAATACCAGGTGCTGTAGGCTTTTGGCTTTTCCTTTATTCGTTGGCTTTCTTTTTGTTTCTCCTGAGGTGCCATTTTGCCATGGCCAAGTTCAAAGGGGCCGAGGGTGGCAGCGGTGATCGCCTACGGCCACATCACCCTGAACGAGCCCAATCTCATCTGATCTCGGAAGCTAAGCTTTGTCGGGCCTGGTTAGTAGCTGGATGTGAGACCAACTGGGAATACCAGATTCTGTAGGCTTTTGGCTTTTCCTTTATTCGTTGTCTTTCATTTTCTTTCTCTTGAGGTGCCATCTTGCCATGGCCAATTTCAAAGGGGTCGAGAGTGGCGGGGGTGATTGCCTACAGCCACATCACCCTGAACGTGCCCTATCTCGTTTGATCTCGGAAGCTAAGCGGGGTTGGGCCTGGTTAGTACCTGGATGGGGGACTTCCGGGGAATACCAGGTGCTGTAGGCTTCTGGCTTTTCCTTTAGTCGTTGGCTTTCTTTTGGTTCTCCTGAGGTGCCATCTTGCCATGGCCAAGTTCAAAGGGGTCGAGGGTGGCAGTGGTGGTTGCCTACGGCCACATCACCTTGAACGCGCCCAATCTCGTCTGATTTTGGAAGCTAAGCAGGGTCGGGCCTGGTTAGTACCTGGATGGGAGACCGCCTGGGAATATAAGGTGCTGAAGGCTTTTGGCTTTTTCTTTATTCGTTGGCTTCTTTTCGTTTCTCTTGAGGTGCCATCTTGCAATGGCTAAGTTCAAAGGGGGCGAGGGTGGCAGTGGTGATTGCCTATGGACACATCACCCTGAACGCGCCCGATCTCATTTGATCTCGGAAGGTAAGCAGCATCAGGCCTGGTTAGTACCTGGATGGGAGACCGCCTGTGTAGCAGAGGAGTAGTTTAACCTACATTGGCTCCGCTGGTAGACAGGAAAACAGGTAACAATCCAACTAAGCAGGTACAGCATGCAACAATCCTTCCCTCCCAAGAACTAGACGACACATAAGCTGGGAGTCAACTCAGAATGCCTTGTTTATTGAAAACACAAGAGAGCTACACTCTGCCAAAACCCTCTCCCTCTTTGAGTCATTCCACACAAACACACATCCCATAATATGCTTACAAGGCAGACAGGAACAATAGGACAATGGAATGCCTGTATTCACAATAACAAACCCCACCCCACTAGCAGGGGTCTATAAAACACTGCTGCCATATTCTAGCAATCTGCAATATATCTTTATATATTTCCTCAGGGACACTTTTCAGTAATATTATGGTCATTCTTTCAACACAAGCCACACTCTCAGCGTCCATTCCGCTACAGCCTGGGAATACCAGGTGCTGTAGGCTTTTGGCTTTTCCTTTATTCGTTGGCTTTCTTTTTGAGAAGTTTGTGTCGGCCTGTATAGGCCCCAAAAAATAGCTCACATGGGTTTAACTGACAGCAAAGAACATAGTATTTGATGGCTAGAGGTACAGTAGGCATTCACACAGTATACAGAAGTAAGTGTCGGCATGTATAGGATCCAAAAATTAGCTCACATGGGTTTACCTGACAGTTAAGAATGTAGTATTTGGTGGCTGAAGGTACATTAGGAATTCACAGGATATAGAAGTAAGTGTTGGCCTGTATAGTCCCCAAAAATTAGCCCACATGGGTTTTACTGACAGCTAAGAACGTAAAATTCTGTGGCTGAAGGTACATTAGGCATTCACACAGTATACAGAAGTAAGTGTCGGACTGTTTAGGCCCCAAAAATTAGCTCACATGGGTTTAACTGACAGCAAAGAATGTAGTATTGGATGGCTAGAGGTACAGCAGGCATTCACACAGTATACAGAAGTAAGTGTCGGGCTCTATAGCCCCCAAAAATTAGCTCACATGGGTTTACCTGACTGCTAAGAACGTAGTATTCTGTGGCTAAAGGTGCTGAAGGTACATTAGGCATTCACAGGATACAGAAGTGTCGGCCATAAAAGGCCCCAGAAATTAGCCCACATGGGTTTACCTGACACTTACCTTCAGTCACAGAATACTACATTCTTAGTTAAACCCATGTGGGCTAATTTTTGGGGCCTATACAGGCCGACACTTACTTCTGTACAATGTGAATGCCTAATGTACCTTCAGCCACCAAATACTACGTTCTTAGCTGTCAGG
Organism: Pelophylax lessonae; assembly: GCF_965119305.1. NCBI lineage: Eukaryota > Metazoa > Chordata > Amphibia > Anura > Ranidae > Pelophylax > Pelophylax lessonae. The sequence continues at coordinate 7,740 of NW_028119699.1, forward strand.
CTAATTTTTGGGGACTTTTATGGTCGACACTTACTTCTGTATCCTGTGAATGCCTAATGTACCTTCAGCCACAGAATGCTAAATACATTCATTTTGACAAAAAAAATTTCAGACCATTGGAGACCAAGTGCAGTGTCTAAAACCAGCTTTTTAAGACTCTAAAAGACAAAAATACAGTAATTTTTGACTAAAAAGTTTGTCAGACCTTTGGTGACCAAATGCAGTTATTTTGGCTAAAAAAAGCTTTTTAGACACCTGGAGACCAAAAAAGAGTCATTTTGACCAAAGAATTTTTTTCAGGCCATTGGAGCCAAATGTCTAAAATCTTGTCTAAAACCGGCTTTTTAAGGCTCTAAAAGACAAAAATATAGTCATTTAGACTAAAAAAACAATTTTAGACCTTTGGTGCTTTTTAGACACTTGGAGACCAAAATAGAGTCATTTTGACCGAAAATTTCTTTTCAGGCCATTGGAGCCCAAATGGCCGGTTTTAGACAAATCTTGTCTTAAACCGGCTTTTTAAAGCTCTAAAAGACAAAAATACATTCATTTTGACTTAATTTTTTTCAGACCTTTGGTGACCAAATGCAGTTATTTTGACTAAAAAAAGGCCTTTTAGACACTTGGAGACCAAAATAGAGTTATTTTGACCGAAAACATTTTTTCAGGCCATTGGAGCCCAAATGGCCAGTTTTAGACAAATCTTGTCTAAAACCAGCTTTTTAAGGCTCTAAAAGACAAAAATACAGTTATTTTGACAAATTTTTTTATCAGACCTTTGGTGAGCAAATACAGTTATTGTGACTAAAAAAGGCTTTTTAGACACTTGGAGACATAAATAGAGTCATTTTGACCAAAAATAATTTTTCAGGTCATTGGAGCCAAATGGCCGGTTTTAGACAAATCATGTCTAAAACCGGCTTTTTAAGGCTCTAAAAGAAAAAAATACATTCATTTTGACTAAAAAAAATTTCAGACCTTTTGTGACTAAATGCTGTTATATACTCTAAAAGGCTTTTTAGACACTTGGAGAGCAAAATAGAGCTCCAATAGCCTGAAAAAAGTTTTTTGGTCAAAATGACTCTATTTTGGTCTCCAAGTGTTTAAAAAGCCTTTTTCTAGTCAAAATGCATTTGGTCACCAAAGGTCTGAAAAAATGTATTCAAATTGACTGTATTTTTGTCTTTTAGTGCTTTAAAAAGCCGGTTTTAGACAAGATTTTAGACATTTTGGCTCCAATGGCTTGAAAATCTTTTTGGTCAAAATGACTCTATTTTGGTCTCCAAGTGTCTAAAGAGCCCTTTTTAGTATAAATAACTGCATTTGGTCACCAAAGGTCTGAAAAATAAATTTAGTCAAAATGAATGTATTTTTGTCTTTTAGAGCCTTAGAGATTTGTCTAAAACTGGCTATTTGGGCTCCAATCACCTGAAAAAAATTTTTGGTCAAAATGGTCTGGAAAAAAAATGGCCTGAAAAAAAATTTTGGTCAAAATGACTCTATTTTGGTCTCCTTTTGTGGTCAAAATAACTGCATTTGGTCACCAAAGGTCTGAATTTTTTTAATCCAAATAACTATATTTTTGTCTTTTAGAGCATTAAAAAGCTGGTTTTAGACAAGATTTTAGACATTTGGCTCCAATGGCCTGAAAAACATTTTTTGGTCAAAATGACTCTATTCTGGTCTCCAAGTGTCTAAAAAGCCTTTTTTAGTCAAGATAACTGCATTTGGTCCCCAAAGGTCTGAAAAAAAACTTAAGTCTAAATGAATGTATTTTTGTCTTTTAGAGCTTTAAAAAGCCGGTTTAAGACAAGATTTGTCTAAAACAGGCCATTTGGGCTCCAATGGCCTGAAAAACATTTTTTGCTCAAAATTACTCTATTTTGGTCTCCTTTTGTAGTCAAAATAACTGCATTTGGTCACCAAAGGTCTGAAATTGTTTTTTTAGTCTAAATTACTATATTTTTGTCTTTTAGAGCCTTAAAAAGCCGGTTTTAGACAAGATTTTAGACATTTGGATCATATGGCCTGAAAAAAAGTTTTTTGGTCAAAATGACTCTATTTTGGTCTCCAAGTGTCTAAAAAGCCTTTTTCTAGTCAAAATAACTGCATTTGGTCACCAAAGGTCTGAAAAAAAATGTATTCAAATTGACTATATTTTTGTCTTTTAGTGCCTTAAAAAGTCGGTTTTAGACAACATTTTAGACATTTGAGCTCCAATGGCATGAACATTTTTTTTGGTTAAAATGAGTCTATTTTGGTCTCCAAGTGTCTAAAAATCTTTTTTTTTTAATATAAATAACTGCATTTGGTCACCGAAGGTCTGAAAAAAAATTAGTCAAAATGAATGTATTTTTGTCTTTTAGTGTCTTAAAAAGCCGGTTTTAGACCAGATTTGTCTAAATCCGGCCATTTGGGCTCCAATGGCCTGAAAAAAAGTTTTTGGTCAAAATGACTCTATTTTGGTCTCCAAGTGTCTAAAAAGCCTTTTTAGTCAAAATAACTGCATTTGGTAACCAAAGGTCTGAAAAAAATTTAGTCAAAATGACTATATTTTTCTTTTAGAGCCCTAAAAAGCCGGTTTTAGACAAGATTTTAGACATTTGGGCTCCAATGGCCTGAAAAAATTTCTTTGGTCAAAATGACTCTTTTTTGGTCTCCAGGTGTCTAGAAAGCTTTTTTTAGCCAAAATAACTGCATTTGGTCACCAAAGGTCTGACAAACTTTTTTAGTCAAAAATGACTGTATTTATGTCTTTTAGAGTCTTAAAAAGGCGGTTTTAGACACTGTACTTGGTCTCCAATTGTCTGAAATTTTTTTGTCAAAATGAATGTATTTAGCATTCTGTAGCTGAAGGTACATTAGGCATTCACAGGATACAGAAATAAGTGTCGGCCATAAAAGTCCCCAAAAATTAGCCTGACAGCTAGGAACGTAGTATTTGGTGGCTGACGGTACATTAGGCATTCACAGGGTACAGAAGTAAGTGTCGGCCTGTATAGGCCCCAAAAATTAGCCCACATGGGTCTAACTAAGAACGTAGTATTCTGTGACTGAAGGTAAGTGTCAGGTAAACCCATGTGGGCTCATTTCTGGGGCCTTTTATGGCCGACACTTACTTCTGTATCCTGTGAATGCCTAATGTACCTTTAGCCACAGAATACTACATTCTTAGCAGTCAGGTAAACACATGTGAGCTAATTTTTGGGGGCTATAGAGGCCGACACTTACTTCTGTATACTGTGTGAATGCCTGCTGTACCTCTAGCCATCCAATACTACATTCTTTGCTGTCAGTTAAACCCATGTTAGCTAATTTTTGGGGCCTAAACAGTCCGACACTTACTTCTGTATCCTGTGAATGCCTAATGTACCTTCAGCCACCAAATACTACATTCTTAACTGTCGGGTAAACCCATTTGAGCTAATTTTTGGGGCCTATACATGCCGACACCTACTTCTGTATACTGTGTGAATGCCTACTGTACCTCTTGCCATCAAATACTACGTTCTTTGCTGTCAGTTAAACCCATGTGAGCTATTTTTTGGGGCCTATACAGGCCGACACAAACTTCTCAAAAAGAAAGCCAACGAATAAAGGAAAAGCCAAAAGCCTACAGCACCTGGTATTCCCAGGCTGTAGCGGAATGGACACTGAGAGTCTGGCTTGTGTTGAAAGAATGACCATAATATTACTGAACAGTGTCCCTGAGGAAATATATAAAGATATATTGCAGATTGCTAGAATATGGCAGCAGTGTTTCATAGACCCCTGCTAGTGGGGTGGGGTTTGTTATTGTGAATACCGGCATTCCATTGTCCTATTGTTCCTGTCTGCCTTGTAAGCATATTATGGGATGTGTGTTTGTGTGGAATGACTCAAAGAGGGAGAGGGTTTTGGCAGAGGGAAGGATTGTATAACACTACCTGGATTGTTGCATGCTGTACCTGCTTATTTGGATTATTACCTGTTTTCCTGTCTACCAGCGGAGCCAATGTAGATTAAACTACTACTCCGCTACACAGGCAGTCTCCCATCCAGGTACTAACCAAGCCTGACGCTACTTAGCTTCCAAGATCAGGCGCGTTCAGGGTGATGTGGCCGTAGGCGATCACCACTGCCACCCTCGACCCCTTTGAACTTGGCCATGGCAAGATGGCACCTCAGGAGAAACAAAAAGAAAGCCAACGAATAAAGCAAAAGCCAAAAGTCTACAGCACTTGGTATTCCCAGGCGGTCTCCCATCCTGGTTACAGGCCTGACCCTGCTTAGCTTCTGAGATCAGACGAGATCGGGCCCGTTAAGGGTGATGTGGCCATAGGCAATAACCACTGCCACCATTGACCCCTTTGAACTTGGCCATGGCAAGATGGCACCTCAGGAGAAACAAAAAGAAAGCCAACGAATAAAGCAAAAGCCAAAAGTCTACAGCACCTGGTATTCCCAGGCGGTCTCCCATCCAGGTACTAACCAGGCTTGACCCTGCTTAGCTTCCAAGATCAGACGAGATAGGGTGTGTTCAGGGTGATGTGGCCATAGGCAATAACCACTGCCACCATTGACCCCTTTGAACTTGGCCATGGCAAGATGTCACTTCATGAGAAACAAAAAGAAAGCCAACGAATAAAGGAAAAGCCAAAAGCCTACAGCACCTGGTATCTAGTGGGAGGGAAGGATTGTATAACGCTACATGGATTGTTGCATGCTGTACCTGCCTAGTTGGATTATTACCTGTTTTCCTATCTACCAGCAGAGCCCATGTAGATTAAACTACTCCTCCGCTACACAGGCGGTCTCCCATCCAGGTACTAACCAGGCCCGACCCTGCTTAGCTTCCGAGATCTGACCAGATTAAGCATGTTCAGGGTGATGTGGCCGTAGGCGATCACTGCTTCCACCCTCGACCCCTTTGAACTTGGCCATGGCAAGATGGCACCTCAGGAGAAACAAAAAGAAAGCCAACGAATAAAGGTAAAGCCAAAAGCCTACAGCACCTGGTATTCCCAGGCGGTCTCCCATCCAGGTACTAACCAGGCCCAACCAACTGCATTTGGTCACCAAAGGTCTGAATTTTTTTAATCCAAATAACTATATTTTTGTCTTTTAGAGCATTAAAAAGCTGGTTTTAGACAAGATTTTAGACATTTGGCTCCAATGGCCTGAAAAACATTTTTTGGTCAAAATGACTCTATTCTGGTCTCCAAGTGTCTAAAAAGCCTTTTTTAGTCAAGATAACTGCATTTGGTCCCCAAAGGTCTGAAAAAAAACTTAAGTCTAAATGAATGTATTTTTGTCTTTTAGAGCTTTAAAAAGCCGGTTTAAGACAAGATTTGTCTAAAACAGGCCATTTGGGCTCCAATGGCCTGAAAAACATTTTTTGGTCAAAATGACTCTATTCTGGTCTCCAAGTGTCTAAAAAGCCTTTTTTAGTCAAAATAACTGCATTTGGTCCCCAAAGGTCTGAAAAAAAATTTAGTCAAAATGAATGTATTTTTGTCTTTTAGAGCCTTAGAGATTTGTCTAAAACTGGCTATTTGGGCTCCAATCGCCTGAAAAAAATTTTTGGTCAAAATGGTCTGGAAAAAAAATGGCCTGAAAAAAAATTTTGGCCTGAAAAAAAATTTTGCTCAAAATTACTCTATTTTGGTCTCCTTTTGTAGTCAAAATAACTGCATTTGGTCACCAAAGGTCTGAAATTGTTTTTTTAGTCTAAATTACTATATTTTTGTCTTTTAGAGCCTTAAAAAGCCGGTTTTAGACAAGATTTTAGACATTTGGATCATATGGCCTGAAAAAAAGTTTTTTGGTCAAAATGACTCTATTTTGGTCTCCAAGTGTCTAAAAAGCCTTTTTCTAGTCAAAATAACTGCATTTGGTCACCAAAGGTCTGAAAAAAAATGTATTCAAATTGACTATATTTTTGTCTTTTAGTGCCTTAAAAAGTCGGTTTTAGACAACATTTTAGACATTTGAGCTCCAATGGCATGAACATTTTTTTTGGTTAAAATGAGTCTATTTTGGTCTCCAAGTGTCTAAAAATCTTTTTTTTTTAATATAAATAACTGCATTTGGTCACCGAAGGTCTGAAAAAAAATTAGTCAAAATGAATGTATTTTTGTCTTTTAGTGTCTTAAAAAGCCGGTTTTAGACCAGATTTGTCTAAATCCGGCCATTTGGGCTCCAATGGCCTGAAAAAAAGTTTTTGGTCAAAATGACTCTATTTTGGTCTCCAAGTGTCTAAAAAGCCTTTTTAGTCAAAATAACTGCATTTGGTAACCAAAGGTCTGAAAAAAATTTAGTCAAAATGACTATATTTTTCTTTTAGAGCCCTAAAAAGCCGGTTTTAGACAAGATTTTAGACATTTGGGCTCCAATGGCCTGAAAAAATTTCTTTGGTCAAAATGACTCTTTTTTGGTCTCCAGGTGTCTAGAAAGCTTTTTTTAGCCAAAATAACTGCATTTGGTCACCAAAGGTCTGACAAACTTTTTTAGTCAAAAATGACTGTATTTATGTCTTTTAGAGTCTTAAAAAGGCGGTTTTAGACACTGTACTTGGTCTCCAATTGTCTGAAATTTTTTTGTCAAAATGAATGTATTTAGCATTCTGTAGCTGAAGGTACATTAGGCATTCACAGGATACAGAAATAAGTGTCGGCCATAAAAGTCCCCAAAAATTAGCCTGACAGCTAGGAACGTAGTATTTGGTGGCTGACGGTACATTAGGCATTCACAGGGTACAGAAGTAAGTGTCGGCCTGTATAGGCCCCAAAAATTAGCCCACATGGGTCTAACTAAGAACGTAGTATTCTGTGACTGAAGGTAAGTGTCAGGTAAACCCATGTGGGCTCATTTCTGGGGCCTTTTATGGCCGACACTTACTTCTGTATCCTGTGAATGCCTAATGTACCTTTAGCCACAGAATACTACATTCTTAGCAGTCAGGTAAACACATGTGAGCTAATTTTTGGGGGCTATAGAGGCCGACACTTACTTCTGTATACTGTGTGAATGCCTGCTGTACCTCTAGCCATCCAATACTACATTCTTTGCTGTCAGTTAAACCCATGTTAGCTAATTTTTGGGGCCTAAACAGTCCGACACTTACTTCTGTATCCTGTGAATGCCTAATGTACCTTCAGCCACCAAATACTACATTCTTAACTGTCGGGTAAACCCATTTGAGCTAATTTTTGGGGCCTATACATGCCGACACCTACTTCTGTATACTGTGTGAATGCCTACTGTACCTCTTGCCATCAAATACTACGTTCTTTGCTGTCAGTTAAACCCATGTGAGCTATTTTTTGGGGCCTATACAGGCCGACACAAACTTCTCAAAAAGAAAGCCAACGAATAAAGGAAAAGCCAAAAGCCTACAGCACCTGGTATTCCCAGGCTGTAGCGGAATGGACACTGAGAGTCTGGCTTGTGTTGAAAGAATGACCATAATATTACTGAACAGTGTCCCTGAGGAAATATATAAAGATATATTGCAGATTGCTAGAATATGGCAGCAGTGTTTCATAGACCCCTGCTAGTGGGGTGGGGTTTGTTATTGTGAATACCGGCATTCCATTGTCCTATTGTTCCTGTCTGCCTTGTAAGCATATTATGGGATGTGTGTTTGTGTGGAATGACTCAAAGAGGGAGAGGGTTTTGGCAGAGGGAAGGATTGTATAACACTACCTGGATTGTTGCATGCTGTACCTGCTTATTTGGATTATTACCTGTTTTCCTGTCTACCAGCGGAGCCAATGTAGATTAAACTACTACTCCGCTACACAGGCAGTCTCCCATCCAGGTACTAACCAAGCCTGATGCTACTTAGCTTCCAAGATCAGGCGCGTTCAGGGTGATGTGGTCGTAGGCGATCACCACTGCCACCCTCGACCCCTTTGAACTTGGCCATGGCAAGATGGCACCTCAGGAGAAACAAAAAGAAAGCCAACGAATAAAGCAAAAGCCAAAAGTCTACAGCACTTGGTATTCCCAGGCGGTCTCCCATCCTGGTTACAGGCCTGACCCTGCTTAGCTTCTGAGATCAGACGAGATCGGGCCCGTTAAGGGTGATGTGGCCATAGGCAATAACCACTGCCACCATTGACCCCTTTGAACTTGGCCATGGCAAGATGGCACCTCAGGAGAAACAAAAAGAAAGCCAACGAATAAAGCAAAAGCCAAAAGTCTACAGCACCTGGTATTCCCAGGCGGTCTCCCATCCAGGTACTAACCAGGCTTGACCCTGCTTAGCTTCCAAGATCAGACGAGATAGGGTGTGTTCAGGGTGATGTGGCCATAGGCAATAACCACTGCCACCATTGACCCCTTTGACCCCTTTGAACTTGGCCATGGCAAGATGTCACTTCATGAGAAACAAAAAGAAAGCCAACGAATAAAGGAAAAGCCAAAAGCCTACAGCACCTGGTATCTAGTGGGAGGGAAGGATTGTATAACGCTACATGGATTGTTGCATGCTGTACCTGCCTAGTTGGATTATTACCTGTTTTCCTATCTACCAGCAGAGCCCATGTAGATTAAACTACTCCTCCGCTACACAGGCGGTCTCCCATCCAGGTACTAACCAGGCCCGACCCTGCTTAGCTTCCGAGATCTGACCAGATTAAGCATGTTCAGGGTGATGTGGCCGTAGGCGATCACTGCTTCCACCCTCGACCCCTTTGAACTTGGCCATGGCAAGATGGCACCTCAGGAGAAACAAAAAGAAAGCCAACGAATAAAGGAAAAGCCAAAAGCCTACAGCACCTGGTATTCCCAGGCGGTCTCCCATCCAGGTACTAACCAGGCCCAACCCTGCTTGGTATTCCCAGGCTGTAGCGGAATGGACACTGAGAGTGTGGCTTGTGTTGAAAGAATGACCATAATATTACTGAACAGTGTCCCTGAGGAAATATATAAAGATATATTGCAGATTGCTAGAATGTGGCAGCAGTGTTTCATAGACCCCTGCTAGTGGGGTGGGGTTGGTTATTGTGAATATCTGCATTCCATTGTCCTATTGTTCCTGTCTGCCCTGTAAGCATATTATGTATATATATGACCAGAGCGCTAAAAAACCTCCGACACAGAAGATGTGTATGGTGAATCAAATGCAAAGCAGGGAGGGGGGAGAGGGGGGAAGGGGGGGGGAAAGGGACAAAAAGGCTAACAAAGGACTAAGCAGTAGATAAAACTAATAAGATAAAATTACTGTATAGTATGAGATCAACATGTAGACCAAAGGGGATAGTCCATATGCACTGAGCCGCTCTTCCACAGACCAAGAGGAGATTCTGTATAAGCAAAAAAACAAAGAGGAGAAGCGCTCTAAGTGCAGACAGTTTATTCATACATATAAGACAATGTGTGTGGTAACTCACAAGACATAAATGAAGGTCAGGCTGTGTGACACCATTAGATCTTAGGACATCCTCTGGGGGGAGGGGGGTTGTAACATCCACTCCAAGGCGCCGTCCGTAGCTGAGTCAATGTTGATGGGAGGAAAGAAAGCCGGCTGCCTCCCGCCTCAGTGTACGGTGTGTGGTCAGATGGAGATGACCGGCGGCTGCAAAGTTCCGTAGGAGGATGGACGCTCTCCCGTCACCAGGGGTGGTGTGATCAAACAGCAATAGAACGGCAAGCACGACGCGTTTCTGAGCATGCGCGGGGTCAGTATACCCGGCGCGCTCTTTCTTCAGGTGCTGGAGCGCCGTTGACTCTACAAAGTTTATATATAGCTCAATTGATTAGTGATTCACCACAGCTGGAAAAAAAGGGGAGGGGGAGTACCTCGGAACAAAAAGGATTTGGAACCAGAGCTAGAAGCAACCAGTTCGTTGAAAAACAGCAACTTTAAAATCAGTTATACATGATTGCACGGCATTAAAAACATACATCAAAGGTGGATTGTACTCGGCTGGCTGGCCACAAATTCACATGTATGGGGCTAAAGCAATAATTTCTCATAAGACTCAGATATATGCTATAATGGATAATAGGTGATAATTAATGGTAATAATCAAAGTTGGACAAGTGAGCCTGAACATATCCTGACTCCTAACAATAATAATAAGGATATAAATATATACGTACATAAAAAATCATAAACATAGATAAAATAAAATAAAATACAATCTAAACCTATGGACCCCAGGTATGTGGAAGGGGGAAGGGGAAGAAAACTTATAATGTTTGTATATTTAGAACTAGTGGTCCAGGAAAACATAATGTACCATAATAAAATATTGCGACATGATAGAACATGCATCAAGCAGCACAATACACAACTACTATTAAAAATTATCTATAAAAACCCCTGAATGTAATGCATATAAAAATATGTTTATATAAAAATATATATATATAAAAACCGTCTGATTTAGAAGGTGTATTGAAAACTCAAATAAAAAATACATATAGATGAATAAAAGGAAAAAATAACTGCTAGTAAAGGCAACATATCACACAAGGGGCCCAAGCCTGCATGTGATTGTTAACAAATTCATATGTCAAGATGTAAAATGTATATATATATAAGGTCATTAAAAAGGGATAAAAAGAAACCATTGTATTAGTTGGAACGAAGGAGGAGAGGGAGGAAAGAAACCTCAATTATAGAATGGTATGTACGTCTAGTTCCTCGTTCAATCCTCGAGGGGCGAGAACATCTAATGTGTATATCCAAAAGGTTTCACGCATGCATAATTTGGAAAAACGTTCTCCTTCTGGTAAATCTTTCGAGATGGATTCAATGACCCAAATTTTTAATCCCTCAGTCGATTTTCCATGGACTTCTAAAAAGTGTCGCGGGACACTATGAAGGTCACTCCCACCTTCAATGAGACGGCGGTGTTTCCCAAACCGTTGCCTTACTGGTCTGATGGTACGACCCACATAAAGAAACTGACACGGGCATATTAAACAATAGACAACATACTCAGTAGAGCAGTTGTAAAAATTATCTAAGACGTAAGTTTTACCATTATGTGTAAAGTCTTTTTGGCCATGTCTCACAAAGGTGCACATTTTGCATAATTTTTTCTTACATGCGTACATGCCTTTCAGCGGGATCATCCAGGGCAAGTGATTGGTAGCCTTGATGTTTTTCAATTTGCTTGGCGCAATCTTGTTTTTTAAAGTAGTGGCCCTCCTGTATGTCACTTTTGGTTTCTCTAAGATGACAGAATTAAGATGGGGGTCCTGTTTTAAAATACCCCAATGTTTGGATAGAATTTTTTCCATTTTTTTTATAATGGCAATGAAACCTAGTGATAAATCGAACCGGATGATGTTCATCTCTGGCTTTGGAACTGGGGAGTTTCCCTGGAAGATAAGCTTCATAAGCTAAATTGACCAAATCGTCGGGGTAGCCTTTTTCAGAAATTTTTTTCTTTAGATGTTCGCTTTGGGCTACATAATCAAGGTCCCTAGTACAGTTCTGTCTCAACCGACAGAACTGACCTTTAGGTATATTATTTGTCCATTGGGGGTGATGGCAACTATTGTAATGAAGATAGGAGTTTCCACAGGTAGGTTTATTGTAGTTTTTGGCATATATGTGATGTGACTCATGTCCAAGTTCCAAATCTAGAAACGGCATATAGTCTGGATGTGAGACTGAGGTAAAGGAAAGGCCTAGGGTGTTATTATTGCAGTGGGTGACAAAATCGTCGATTTGGGAGGCGGAGCCGTCCCAAATGACGATAATATCGTCTATGTACCGCCCAAAGAAAACAATGTGCTGGGCAAAAGGGTTATTCCGCCAGATGTATCTAGACTCCCAGAAACCCATGGTCAGATTTGCATAGGACGGAGCAAAATTAGCTCCCATGGCTGTCCCATTTATCTGTAAATAAAAAGTGTCCTCAAACTGAAAATAATTGTGAGTTAAACAAAATTGTGTTGCTTCCAAGATAAAAGACACTTGATCATGGTGTAAGGAGGAGTCTTGAAGGAGAAAATGTTGTATGGCTTGTAAGCCTATATTGTGGGGAATGGAGGTATATAACGAACTGACGTCCAACGATAGCCAGATGTAACTATTTTCCCATCTATACGGAATGATTTGTTCTAATAAGTGACCTGAATCGCGTATATATGATTGCAGGCTTTGGGCTAAAGGTTGCAGGAAGACGTCAATGAACTGTGAGAGACCACTGGTCACACTGTCCATTGCTGCTACAATGGGTCTACCTGGAGGATGTAAAGGGTCTTTGTGGACCTTTGGTAAGTGATAAAAGTAAGGGGTGTTATAATGGTCCTTTTTTAGGAAAGCTGCCTCATCTTTATTTATCACTTTATTCAGTAACGCCGATTGTACCAATTGTTCAACCTCAATTTAATACGCTGGTAGTGGGTCTTTATGGAGTCTCGTGTATGTTTTGTTGTCATTTAATAATCGACAGGCTTCGTTGATGTAATCGGTCTTGTTTAATAGAACAATACCACCTCCTTTGTCCGCGGATCTTATAATAAGATCGGGATTGTCAGATAATCGCTTAAGAGCCTGAGATTCACCATGATTCAGATTGGAATAGGAGTATTTGATGTGTTTGGACGTATCTGTACACATGGCTTGAAGGTCAGCAAAAACCGTCCTATAAAAAGACTCTAGATATGGGCCTTTTGAGCGGGTAGGGTAAAAAACAGATTTAGGACGTAGGTCAGTATGGACAAAGCGTGGCGACTCTGGGAGATGCTGTGTGAATAACAACATATCCGGATCCAAATCTTCACTCTCACCCCGATCATAAGTGCTAAAAGGACTTCCAGGGATGGCTTCCTCTATGGAAGTAAATACATTACTTTCCGCTTTATCCACGAGGGGGGTATTGTCAGCTTGTTTGGACTTTATATTAAAATAACGTTTTAATGTGAGATTCCGTATGAATTTGTTCAGGTCTTGAAATAATTGAAAAGAGTTGGGAAAAGAGGTGGGAGCAAAACTTAAGCCTTTGTGTAGGAGAGATAGGTCATCTTGATTTAATGGAACAGAGGACAAGTTAAAAATCTTTATAGTCTCCGCTGTTTGGTGTTTGTTTTTGGTAGTTCGCTTACCTCCTCTACATCCTCGTCTAATAGTTTTCTTTTTTTCTTTCTGATTTTGGTCAGTGGGCTCCCCTCTAAAAAAGACACAGGGGGGAGGGCTGATGTAAGGGGAGCCGTCTCAAGTTCATTGATCATAACAGGGAAGGATATTTCTTCGCTACCTTCAAGCGATCTGGGTGTGACTCCTACCTGACTGGCCCTAACATCCTCCTACGGAACTTTGCAGCCGCCGGTCATCTCCATCTGACCACACACCGTACACTGAGGCGGGAGGCAGCCGGCTTTCTTTCCTCCCATCAACATTGACTCAGCTATGGACGGCGCCTTGGAGTGGATGTTACAACCCCCCTCCCCCCAGAGGATGTCCTAAGATCTAATGGTGTCACACAGCCTGACCTTCATTCATGTCTTGTGAGTTACCACACACATTGTCTTATATGTATGAATAAACTGTCTGCACTTAGAGCGCTTCTCCTCTTTGTTTTTTTGTAAGCATATTATGGGATGTGTGTTTGTGTGGAATGACTCGAAGAGGGAGGGGGTTTTGGCAGAGTGTAGATCTCTTATGTTTTCAATAAACAAGGCATTCTGAGATGACTCCGAGCCTATGTGTCGTTTAGTTCTTGGGAGGGAAGGATTGTATAACGCTACCTGGATTGTTGCATGCTGTACCTGCCTAGTTGGATTATTACCTGTTTTCCTATCTACCAGCAGAGCCAATGTAGATTAAACTACTGCTCCGCTACACAGGCGGTCTCCCATCCAGGTACTAACCAGGCCCGACCCTGCTTAGCTTCTGAGATCAGACGAGATTCGGCGCGTTCAGGGTGATGTGGCCATAGGCGATCAACACTGCCACCCTCGACCCCTTTGAACTTGGCCATGGCAAGATGGCACCTCAGGTTATTTGTTGGCTTTCTTTTTGTTTCTCCTGTGTGAATGCCTAATTTACCTCTAGCCATCAAATACTAAGTTCTTTGCTGTCAGTAAAACCCATGTGAGCTATTTTTTGGGGCCTAAACAGGCCGACACTTACTTCTGTATACTGTGAATGCCTAATGTACCTTCAGCCACCAAATACACTATGTTCTTTGCTGTCAGTTAAACCCATGCAAGCTAAGTTTTGGGGCCTATACAGGCTGACCCTTACTTCTGTATCCTGTGAAAGACTAATGTACCTCCAGCCATCAAATACTACGTTCTGTGCTGTCAGTTAAACCCACGTGAGCTAATGTTTGGGGCCTATACAGGCCGACACTTACTTCACTCTACTGTGAATGCCTAATGTACCTCCAGCCATCAAATACACTACGTTCTTTGCTGTCAGTTAAACCCATGTGAGCTAATTTTTGGGGCCTATACAGTCCGACACTTACTTCTGTATACTGTGAATGCCTAATGTACCTTCAGCCATCAAATACACTATGTTATTTGCTGTCAGTTAAACCCATGTGAGCTAGGTTTTGGGGCCTATACAGGCTGACACTTACTTCTGTATCCTGTGAAAGCCTAATGTACCTCCAGCCATCAAATACTACGTTCTGTGCTGTCAGTTAAACCCATGTGAGCTAATATTTGGGGCCTATACAGGCCGACACTTACTTCTGTCTACTGTGAATGCCTAATGTACCACCAGCCATCAAATACACTACATTCTTTGCTGTCAGTTAAACCCATGTGAGCTAATTTTTGGGGCCTATACAGTCCGACACTTACTTCTGTATACTGTGTGAATGCCTAATGTACCTCAAGCCACCAAATACTACGTTCTTAGTTGTCAGGTAAACTGATGTGGGCTAATTTTTGGGGCCTTTTATGGCCGACACTTACTTCTTTATCCTGTGAATGCCTAAGGTTCCTTCAGCCACAGAATACTACATTCTTAGCTGTCAGGTAAACCAATTTGGGCTAATTTTGTGGGGCCTTTTATGGCCGACACTTACTTCTTTATCCTGTAAATGCCTAATGTACCTTCAGCCACAGAATACTACATTCTTAGCTGTCAGGTAAACCCATGTGGGCTATTTTTTGGGGCCTTTTATGGCCGACACTTACTTCTGTATCCAGTGAATGCCTAATATACATTCAGCCAAAGAATACTACGTTCTTAGCTGTCAATTAAACCAATGTGGGCTAATTTTTGGGGTTATACAGGCCGACACTTACTTCTGTACCCTGTGAATGCCTAATATACCTTCAGCCACCAAATACTACGTTCTTAGCTGTCAGGTAAACCCATGTGGGCTAATTTTTGGGGCCTTTTACGGCCGACACTTACTTCTGTATCCTGTGAATGAAACATTTTTTATTCAAAATGACTGTATTTTTGTATTTTAGAGTCTTAAAAAGCCGGTTTTAGTCAAGATCGCTGCATTTTGCTCTCCAAAGCCCTGAAAATGTTATTGGTCAAAATGACTCTATTTTGGTCTCCAAGTGTCTTAAAAGCCTTTTTTTAGTCAAAATAACTGCATTTGGTCACCAAAAGTCTGAAAAAATTATTTTAGTCAAAATTACTTTATTTTTGTCTTTTAGAGTTTTAAAAAGCCGGTTTTAGACAAGATTACTGTATTTTATCTCCAATGGTCTGAAATTTTTTTTGTGGTCAAAATGACTGTATTTCGGTCTCACCTTGAATGCGCCTCATCTCGGAAGCTAAGCAGGGCCGGGCCTGGTTAGTACCTGGATGGGAGACCACCTGGGAATACCAGGTGCTGTAGGCTTTTGGCTTTTCCTTTATTCGTTGGCTTTCTTTTTGTTTCTCCTGGCCCATTCATTACATGCTCTACACGCTATGTCGTGTATCTTTTGCGTTGCCCATGTGGTTTGGAATACGTGGGCCGCACGATACGCAAGCTGCATATACGGTTAAACGAGCATTTGGCTAATATTATAAAAGCTTTCCCTAAACATAGCGTGTCGAGGCACTATGCTCTCTGCCATAATAAAGATCCTAGTGGCACTATTTTTATGGGGATTGATAAATTCCCGGGTAATTGGAGGGGTAGCAATCTGACGAGAGGGGTCTCCCAGTTGGAGACCAGTTGGATTTACCGCCTCAAATCCTATGCCCCTCACGGGCTCAATATCGATTGGGACATCAATTCCTTCATCAATAATTCATAATTCATAGTTTGAAGGTAGATTGCCTGTATTCTAGTTACCATTTAGCCTATAACAAATGAGTTCATGTGTTTTTATCTGTATTTTCTTTTTGAGAGGCCTTTTTAATATGTTTTTATTTAAGATCATGTATTTTAGATTTATGATTGGTAATATTGCTAATATATCTTTTATGTATTAGTGTTGTATTTGGCGGTGTGGTCGGAGTCTCCCGATTTTTTTATTTCTGCTGAGAGATGGCGCCGGTTTCCACTGTGGTCCATTGTGACCATCTAATCATGCAAAGCTAATGGATACTTGTGTGTTTAGCTCAATTGGGCTTACATATGCTGTATCCATCTGCATAAGATTTATTTTGCACTGAATATTGTATGAGTGCTAATATTGGTCTTGATTGACTCTTAATGTGACATCCAGTTAATGTTTTGTTCCGGACGTTGGTACGCACGTGAACCGCATTCTAAGTCCGGATGTCTCTTCTTGTGAAATGCCGGTTGCGGTCGCTGACACGCAAGTGTCTTTCTTCCGGGATCCGGAACCTGTCTATTGCCCCGCCTATCCATCTCCGTCAGTGCATAAATTGTGGACGTTCACTGCAGGCCACACCCCCTGACGACGTCAGTCTCTGACGAAATGCGTAGGAGGAGCCTGCGGTGCGTCACGCTGAGACCACGGAGGAATCGAGCAGGAATTTTTTCAGCAGGAATCGAGCCTCGAGGACACCCTGATTTAAACACGCCATACAAACTACAGCCAAATGTGAGTTGCCACTTTGAGAATTGCGTCCAATAAAGTTGTTTAATGGTACTACACTATGGCAGTTGTTTCCCTCTTTACATGTTATAACTATCTGTGAGGAAGTGGATGTGATCAGAGAGTGAGCCGGTGCAGGATTTGCCAGTGGAGGTTGAAATATGCTGTTTTTGATCTCTGTCATGGGGGTCAAATCATTGTGGTAAGAGGCCAACCTTTACCTTTGGTGGTGGTACTTCCTGCACGGGGATATCGGTGTTTGGAGTGTCCTTAGGAGCACCTTAACTTACTTCTGTATACTGTGTGAATGCCTAATGTACCTCCAGCCACCAAATACTACGTTCTTAGTTGTCAGGTAAACTGATGTGGGCTAATTTTTGGGGCCTTTTATGGCCGACACTTACTTCTTTATCCTTGTTAATGCCTAATGTACCTTCAGCCAGAGAATACTACGTTCTTAGCTGTCAGGTAAACCCATTTGGGCTAATTTTTGGGGCCTTTTATGGCCGACACTTACTTCTTTATCCTGTAAATGCCTAATGTACCTTCAGCCACAGAATACTACGTTCTTAGCTGTCAATTTTTGTCTTTCAGAGCCTTAAAAAGCCGGTTTTAGACAAGATTTTAGACATTTGGCTCCAATGGCCTGAACATTTTTTTGGTTAAAATAACAATTTTGGTCTCCAAGTGTCTAAAAAGCCTTTTTTTTAGTCAAAATAACTGCATTTGGTCACCAAAGGTCTGAAAAACTTTTTTAGTCAAAATGACTGTATTTTTGTCTTTTAGAGTCTTAAAAAAGCCAGTTTTAGACAAGATAACTGCATTTTGCTCTTCAATGCCCTGAAATTTTTTTGGTCAAAATGACTATTTTGGTCTCCAAGTGTCTAAAAATCCTTTTTTAGTCAAAATAACGGCAATTGGTCACCAAAGGTGTGAACATTTTTTTAGTCAAAATGACTGTATTTTTGTCTTTTAGAGCCTTAAAAAGCCGGGTTTAGACAAGATTTGTCTAAAACTGGCCATTTGGGCTCCAATGGCCTGAAAAGATATTTTCGGTCAAAATTACTCTATTTTGGTCTCCAAGTGTCTTAAAATCCTTTTTTAGTCAAAATAAGTGCATTTGGTCACCAAAGGTCAGAAAAAAAATTTAGTCAAAATATTTTTGTCTTTTAGAGCCTTAAAAAGCCGGTTTTAGACAAGATTTAAGACATTTGGCTCCAATGGCCTGAAAAAAATGTTTTGGTCAAAATGACTCTATTTTGGTCTCCAAGTGTCTAAAAACCTTTTGTTAGTCAAAATAACGGCATTTGGTCACCAAAGGTCTGAAATTTGTTTGGCAAAATGACTGTATTTTTGTCTTTTAGAGCCTTAAAAAGCCGGTTTTAGACTTGATTTGTCTAAAACCGGCCATTTGGGCTCCAATGGCCTGAAAAAAGTTTTTGGTCAAAATGACTTTATTTTGGTCTCCAAGTGTCTAAAAAGCCTTTTTAAGTCAGAGTCTGCAGAGTCGGCGAAACATGTTGGACCTGGGTGACCCCACTACTCTAGGATATGGTTCATAATTTTATGTATTACATATTTTCTATATTGACTGTCTTTGCATCTGTGTCTTTTTTAACAATTTTGTACACATGTATTAATAAAATCATTATATTTTAAATTGGTCTTTTATTTATCTATTCATGCCAAGTAACTCCTGCCTACAAAGTCCCAGGTTGGGTGTTTCCCCAGAATACACAGTTCCCTGTGGGGCTCATTTAGGGTCTTGTGTATTGGAACACCAATACCACTTGATACACTTTTTTCTCATATGTCCTTAGGGATGTGGCAGGACCTTTCTTGGCTTACTGGCATTTAGGGTCGGCACCTAACATTTTCTACTTACTTCTGCATCCTGTGAATGCCTAATGTACCTTTAGCCACAGAATACTACATTCTTAGCAGTCAGGTAAACCCATGGGAGCTAATTTTTGGGGCCTATACAGGCCGACACTTGCTTCTGTATACTGTGTGAATGCCTGATGTACCTCTAGCCATCCAATAATACGTTCTTTGCTGTCAGTTAAACCTATGTGAGCTAATTTTTGGGACCAAAACAGGCCGACACTTACTTCTGTATAGTGTCAATGCCTGATGTACCTCCAGCCATCAAATACACTATGTTCTTTGGTGTCAGTTAAACCCATGTGAGCTAATTTTTGGGGCCTATACAGGCCGACACTTACTTCTATATCCTGTGAATGCCTAATGTACTTCCATCCTTTAAATACTACGTTCCTTGCTGTCAGTTAAACCTATGTGAGCTAATTTTTGGGGTCTATAAAGGCCGACACTTACTTCTGTATACTGTGAATGCCTAATGTACCTTGAGCCACAGAATACTACGTTCTTAGCTGTCAGTTAAACCCATGTGGGCTAATTTTTGGGGACTATACAGGCCGACACTTACTTCTGTATCCTGTGAATGCCTAATGTACCTTCAGCCTCCAAATACTACATACTTAGCTGTCAGGTAAACCCATGTGAGCTAATTTTTGGGGCCTATACATGCCGACACTTACTTCTGTATACTGTGTGAATACCTAATGTACCTCTAAACAAAACGATTCAGGATGCTCATAATTGTCCGTTATGTTCCGCGAAACGACCTTCTCTTTGCCACAAGTTCTGGTCCTGTCCCTATATCACGACATTCTGGGACCAGGTACTGACCTTCATCAGGGAGTGACGAAGTGGCACATACCCAAAGACCCTATATTGCTCCTGTTCGGTTAATGGGACAAACGCCTCCAAAAGTGGTCTAGCACCCCTGCCTCGCCACATCGTCTGTGGATCCTGACCTGTTTACTGGTGGCCAGAAGGACAATCCTAACTAATTGGATCTCCACGACTCCCCCCTTAGTTTCCCGGGTCAGATAAGAGCTTTCCACACTTCTTTCCATTGACCGCCTCAACGCGGATTTTTCAGCCCCATCCTCACGGAAATCATTTCTACAGAAATGGGACAATTACGTCAAGTACTCCTTCTCCAAATCCGACCCCTCTATGGATCAATATACATTTACGTTCCAGGACTCGCCCAAGAACTCTCCCCCACTCTCACATTCCCCATCAGTTTCCATGCTCTTTTGACTCTGGACCGCCCTGCCCTAATTTGCATAATGTCTGTATTTAATTGTACCTTTTCTGTTGTTGATACTCACGTGTTATATTACAAAATTTTAAACAAAACGATTCAGGATGCTCATAATTGTCCGTTATGTTCCGCGGAACGACCTTCTCTTTGCCACAAGTTCTGGTCCTGTCCCTATATCACGACATTCTGGGACCAGGTACTGACCTTCATCAGGGAAGTGACGAAGTGGCACATACCCAAAGACCCTATATTGCTCCTGTTCAGTTAATGAGACAAACGCCTCCAAAAGTGGTCTAGCACCCCTGCCTCGCTACATCGTCTGTGGATCCTGACCTGTTTACTGGTGGCCAGAAGGACAATCCTAACTAATTGGATCTCCACGACTCCCCCCTTAGTTTTCGGGGTCAGATAAGAGCTTTCCACACTTCTTTCCATTGACCGCCTCAACACGGATTTTTCAGCCCCATCCTCACGGAAATCATTTCTACAGAAATGGGACAATTACGTCAAGTACTCCTTCTCCAAATCTGACCCCTCTATGGATCAATATACATTTACATTCCAGGACTCGCCCAAGAACTAACCCCACCCCACTAGCAGGGGTCCATGAAACACTGCTGCCATATTCTAGCAATCTGCAATATATCTTTATATATTTCCTCAGGGACACTGTTCAGTAATATTATGGCCATTCTTTCAACACAAGCCACACTCTCAGTGTTAATTCCGCTACAGCCTGGGAATACCAGGTGCTGTAGGCTTTAGGCTTTTCCTTTATTCATTGGCTTTCTCTTTGTTTCTCCTGAGGTGCCATCTTGGCATGTCCAAATTCAAAAGGGTCGAGGGTGGCAGTGGTGATCGCCTAAGGCCACATCACCTTTAATGCGCTCAATCTGGTCTGAGCTCGGAAGCTAAGCAGGGTCAGTCCTGGTTAGTACCTGGATGGGAGACCACCTGGGAATACCAGGTGCTGTAGACTTTTGGCTTTTGCTTTATTTGTTGGCTTTCTTTTTGTTTCTCCTGAGGTGCCATCTTGCCATGGCAAAGTTCAAAGGGGTCAATGGTGGCAGTGATTATTGCCTATGGCCACATCACCCTTAACGCGCCTGATCTCGCAAGCTAAGCAGGGTCAGGCCTGGTTAGTACCTTGATGGGAGACCACCTGGGAATACCAAGTGCTGTAGACTTTTGGCTTTTGCTTTATTCGTTGGCTTTCTTTTTGTTTGTTTTTTGTTTCTTTTTGAAACGGCGCTACCTTTTATATATAAAGTAAAACCAACAGTGTATCCAGACCGTGGGGTAACTTTTAAGATATGTGCAAAATAAAGTGCCAGTGCAAAGAATATGTGTCGGTCGTAAAAGGCCCCAAAAATTAGCCCACATGGGTTTACCTAACAGCTAAGAACGTAGTATTTGGTGGCCGAAGGTATATTAGGCATTCACAGGGTACAGAAGTAAGTGTCTGTATAGGCCCCAAAAATTAGCCCACATGGGTTTAATTGATAGTTAAGAATGTAGTATTCTGTGGCTGAAGGTACATTAGGCATTCACGGGATACAGAAGTAAGTGTCGGCCGTAAAAGGCCCCAAAAATTAGCCCACATCAGTTTACCTGACAACTAAGAACGTAGTATTTGGTGGCTGGAGGTACATTAGGCATTCACACAGTATACAGAAGTAAGTGTCGGCCTGTATAGGACCCAAAAAATAGCTCACATGGGTTTAACTGACAGCAAAGAACATAGCATTTGATGGCTAGAGGTACATTAGGCATTCACACACTATACAGAAGTAAGTGTCGGCATGTATAGGCCCCAAAAATTAGCTGACATGGGTTTACCTGACAGTTAAGAATGTAGTATTTGGTGGCTGAAGGTACCTTAGGCATTCACAGGATACAGAAGTATCTGTCGGCCTGTATAGTCCCCAAAAATTAGCCCACATGGGTTTTACTGACAGCTAAGAACGTAGTATTCTGTGGCTGAAGGTACATTAGGCATTCACACAGTATACAGAAGTAAGTGTCAGAATGTATAGGCCCCAAAAATTAGCTCACATGGGTTTACCTGACAGCTAAGTATGTAGTATTTGGAGGCTGAAGGTACATTAGGCATTCACAGGATACAGATGTAAGTGTCGGCCTGTATAGTCCCCAAAAACTAGCACACATGGGTTTAACTGACAGCTAAGATCGTAGTATTCTGTGGCTGAAGGTACATTAGGCATTCACAGGATACAGAAGTAAGTGTCAGCCTGTATAGGCCCCAAAAACTAGCTCACATGGGTTTAACTGACAGCAAAGAACGTACTGTATTATATGGCTGGAGGTACATTAGGCATTCACAGTATACAGAAGTGTCGGCCTGTATAGGCCCCAAAAATTAGCTCACATGGGTTTAACTGACAGCAAAGAACGTATTATTGGATGGCTAGAGGTACATTAGGCATTCACACACCATACAGAAGTAAGTGTTGGCCTCTATAGGCCCCAAAAATTAGCTCACATGGGTTTACCTGACTGCTAAGAACGTAGTATTCTGTGGCTAAAGGTACATTAGGCATTCACAGGATACAGAAGTAAGGGTCGGCCTGTTTAGGCCCCAAAAATTAGCTCACATGGGTTTAACTGACAGCAGAGAATGTAGTATTTGATGGCTGGAGGTACATTAGGCATTCACACAGCATACAGAAGTAAGTGTTGGCCTCTATAGGCCCCAAAAATTAGCTCACATGGGTTTACCTGACTGCTAAGAACGTAGTATTCTGTGGCTAAAGGTACATTAGGCATTCACAGGATACAGAAGTAAGTGTCGGCCATAAAAGGCAACAGAAATTAGCCCACATGGGTATACCTGACAGTTACCTTCAGCCACAGAATACTTCGTTCTTAGCTGTCAGTTAAACCCATGTGGGCTTATTTTTGGGGCCTATACAGGCCAACACTTACTTCTGGATGGGAGACCGCCTGGGATTACCAGGTGCTGTAGGATTTTGGCTTTTCCTTTATTCGTTGGCTTTATTTTTGTTTCTCCTGAGGTGCCATCTTGCCATTGCCAAGTTCAAAGGGGTCGAGGGTGGCAGTGGTGATAGCCTACGGCCACATCACCCTGAACGCGCCCCATCTTGTCTGATCTTGGAAGCTAAGCAAGGTCGGGCCTGGTTTGTACCTGGATGCGAGACTGCCTGGGAATACAGGGTGCTGTAGCATTTTGGCTTTCCCTTTATTCGTTGGCTTTCTTTTTGTTTCTCCTGAGGTGCCATCTTGCCATTGCCAAGTTCAAAGGAGTCGAGGGTGGCAGTAGTGATCGCCTAAGGCCACATCACCCTTAACACGCCCGATCTCATCTGATCTCAGAAGCTAAACAGGGTCGGGCCTGGTTTGTACCTGGATGCGAGACTGCCTGGGAATACAGGGTGCTGTAGCATTTTGGCTTTCCCTTTATTCATTGGCTTTCTTTTTGTTTCTCCTGAGGTGCCATCTTGCCATTGCCAAGTTCAAAGGGGTCGAGGGTGGCAGTGGTGATCGCCTACGGCCACATCACCCTGAACACACGCCCGATCTCATCTGATCTTGGAAGCTAAGCAGGGTCGGGCCTGGTTAGTACATGGATGGGAGACCGCCTGGGAATATCAGGTGCTGTAGGCTTTTGGCTTTTCCTTTATTCGTTGGCTTTCTTTTTGCTTCTCCTGAGGTGCCATCTTGCCATGGCCAAGTTCAAAGGAGTCGAGGGTGGCAGTAGTGATCGCCTAAGGCCACATCACCCTTAACACGCCCGATCTCATCTGATCTCAGAAGCTAAACAGGGTCGGGCCTGGTTTGTACCTGGATGCAAGACTGCCTGCGAATACAGGGTGCTGTAGCATTTTGGCTTTCCCTTTATTCGTTGGCTTTCTTTTTGTTTCTCCTGAGGTGCCATCTTGCCATAGCCAAGTTCAAAGGGGTCGAGGGTGGCAGTGGTGATCGCCTACGGCCACATCACCCTGAACACAAGCCCGATCTCATCTGATCTTGGAAGCTAAGCAGGGTCGGGCCTGGTTAGTACATGGATGGGAGACCGCCTGGGAATATCAGGTGCTGTAGGCTTTTGGCTTTTCCTTTATTCGTTGGCTTTCTTTTTGTTTCTCCTGAGGTGCCATCTTGCCATGGGCAAGTTCAAAGGGTTCGAGGGTGGCAGTGATAATCGCCTATGGCCACATCACCCTGAACGCGCCTGATCACGTCTGATCTCGGAAGATAAGCAGGGTCGGGCCTGGTTAGTAGGGATGATCGAACTTTTGAAAAGTTTGGTTCGACCAGAAGACCCGAATTTCCCGAAAGTTCGGTTCAGATTCCAAGACCCCATTGAAATCAATGGGACCCAAACTTCGGTAATTAAAAAACACAATTTTGAAGCCCTAAAACCCAATAAATGCCCCTAAAAAGTGCCTAGGGTTCTGGGTCATGCCCCAGGGACTATTAATAACACAAAAAAAGTTCTTAAAATTTGTCGTTTTTGATAGAAAGCCAATTATTGAAAAAATTATTGGGAAAAAAAAAAAGATTTCTTTGGATTTTGTGTCTGTGGGGTCTAAAAGGTGTACCTGTGACGTTTCAGCTCTTTAGTATGTCCAGAACCAGAATTATAGCATGCCAAACCTTCAAAAATGACTTTTTTGCTCAACCTTTCCTTTCTTTTGCTCCTAATCAACTGCACAGCCAATGTGTATGATGGGGACATAATGCAGTGCACTGGGAACAAGATTATAGTTTTTTTTTTAAAAAGGTGCTGTCTCTTTAAATGTGCATATAATTAACGGGTGTATTTTCACAATGTCAGGACCCAGACTTGAACCTGGGACCTTTATTGCCTTGAACTTTGAACCCTTTGCTCCTCCCATGAACTTCCTGTTTTAAGCCATGTCTTTGCACTTCCTGGTTGGCAGAATATTGTGCCTTCAACAGCCGATATCTCGCTTGTCTCTCCTGCTGCATTCCGTATCTTTGCTACCATCCATTATCGACACTTGGCTTGTTCCTCGACTATGCTTTTGCCTAATCCCAAGCTGCAACTACTTGTTACCGACCTTTGGCTATTCCTAGACTACGCTTCTGCTTGATCCTGACCTGCTGTATCTGCTACTGGACCCTGGCTTGCTCACCTCCTGGTGGGGCGATCCTGAGGACCGCGACCTGGTACTAACACGCAGCAAAATCCATCTCCACCATCGAGGGAGTCAAACTAGGCCTTGCAGATTGCCGCATGTCTTCCTCCTCCTCCTCCTCAAAGCCTGCAAAAGTTCCCGAAGAATCGTCTTCCTCCTCTTCCACCCCTGGATCCTGCTCGGGCCTCTGGGAGCTAGGCATAATGGGGTCAGGATTCTCAGGATAAAGGGTGCCTTGAGAGGCAAGGAAGTCCTCCTCTTCCTCCTGCTGCTCTGCCTCCAGTGCCCTGTCCATAATGCCACGCAGAGTGTGCTCCAACAAAAACAGTACCGGTAGGGTGTCACTGATGCATGCGCTGTCCCGGCTGACCATCCTTGTGGACTCCTCAAATGCCGAGAGGACAGCACATGCATCCTTAATCAAAAGCCACTGCCGTGGTGAAAAGAAGCCCAGGCGCGCTGAGCCAGTGCTGGTGCTGTACTCGCAGAGATATTCATTGAGGGCCCTCTGCTGCATGTACAGGCGCTGCAGCATAGCCAAGGTGGAGTTCCAGCGGGTGGGCATGTCACAGACGAGGCGGTGTACCGGCAGGTGAAACTCGCGCTGCACTTCGGCCAAACGTGCAGTGGCACTGTACGACCGCCTGAAGTGATTGCACACCCTTCTTGCCATCCTTAGCACATCCTGCATTCCTGGGTATGAGTTCAAAAACCGCTGTACCACGAGATTCATGACATGCGCCAGGCATAGCACATGGGTCAACTTTCCCTGACGAAGGGCGGTCAGGAGGTTTAACCCATTATCGGTAACCACCATCCCTGGCTGCAGCTGGCGTGGTGTCAACCACCTCTGGGCCTGTGCCTACAGAGCCCCAAGAATCTCAGGGGCAGTATGCTGCCTGTCCCCTAGACACACAAGCTGCAGCACTGCGTGACACCTTTTGGCCTGAGACATAGAATAGCCCTTTGAACGCTTACGTAGTACCTCATCATATTCAAAGGACCATTCTGCAGAGGAGGGCATGGAGGAGGATGAGTAGGAGGAGGAGCAGAAGGGGGTAGAAGTGATCGATCTACCCGGATCAGCGACACCACCAGCTGTTTGCAGACGTGGGGGCAACCTGGCTGCAGCACCGAGCTCTGGCTACAATCCCTTCCGCTGGCAAGCAGTGTCACCCAATGAGCAGTGACAGAAATGTACCGTCCCTGCCCATGTTTGCTTGACCAAGTGTCAGCCGTCAGGTGTATCTTACAGCTGACTGACGTGGCCAGGGACGACACTACATTGCCTTCCACATGTTGGTATTGGGATGGCAGGGCCTTACGGGCAAAGTAATGCCGACTTGGCACCTGCCACTGTGGAACTGCACATTTTGCAAAGTCACGGAAGGGAGCAGACTCTACCAGGTTAAATGGTAACAGTTGCAGAGCCAGTAGTTTTGCCAAACTACTGTTTAGATGCTGGGTATGTGGGTGGCGGGGAGTATACATTTTTTTTCATTCCAGCATGTGTGGAATCGAAATTTGGCATCTAGATGTTACAGCTGGTGGTGTGCTGGAGGTAGATGCGACACTGCCTGCTATATCATCATCCCTGTCAATGGAGGCTGCCAACAGGTGACGAGTGACTATAGCAGGGCCAGGAACAGACTGATGTGCAGGTGGAGCACGAGGAGCAGCGTGAGGAGGACTAGGAGGCCGACTGACCGATCTTTGGCCCTTTTGTGGGTTCTTCAAATGCTCCTGCCAACAGGCCAAGTGGTGGGTTGTCAAATGCCTGTTTAGGCAGCTTGTACCCAGGTGGTTGACATTTTTGCCACGTTTTATACCCTTCTGACAAATCTTGCAGATCGCAACTGTTCGTTCTGCATGGGATGTCTCAAAAAGGCCCATCAAGAAGAGGTGTGTATAGTGGCCCGGGAGACAACAGGTGCGGCCTTAGATGGAGCAAGCCGTCTGCTCTCCCCTCTTGCTTGCTCTGCCTCCTCCTCAACCTCAGACCCAACATCAGACTCTATAAAGGACTGAGCATCAGGCGTGGCCCGGGAGACAACAGGTGCGGCCTTAGATGGAGCGGGCTGTCTGCTCTCCCCTCTTGCTTGCTCTGCCTCCTCCTCAACCTCAGACCCAACATCAGACTCCATAAAGGACTGAGCATCAGGCTGGAGTAGATGGCTGACACTGTGGTCAAACAGCTCAGCTGACTCCTCTGCCATGTCTGAAGTTGGGTCTAAGGGAGGACATGAGGTGGACATGGACTCATCTCTATTTGTTCTGCCAACTGCAGAAGACTGACCACTTTTCTCTGCCTGGGTCACTGTAGTTGCAGATGATGCCGATGATGAGGGTTTGGTAATATAGTCCACCACCTCCTGTACGTACTGTGGACGTATAGCTTGGCCACTGCCAGAGAACAATGCAAATGGTGGCCTGGCTGAGGACTGACCACCACGTCCACCCCTGCCTCTAGACACCCTAAAAGCTGTGCCCCTTTCCGCAGCAGGGCCACGTATGCCTTTTCTTGGTCTACCTGGCATATTTGTCACTGAGGCATTGGCAACTCTGTGCGGTGAAAAACGCACACTGCTATGCGACCCACAGTTGTCGCTGAATACAGCACAGCAGATGCGTGTCATGCACACTTGCAAAGCCTTTTGCACAGTGAACATAACGCTTTCAAGAACAGGAGTTAAGTTGTCACTGAGGCAATGTATTTTGCTGACTAGCAAGCACGTATACCTGCTGTAGATATATCAGCACTGTGGAACGTGCTCACTACACAGAACCCTCACACTTTCACTTTCACTTTCCCTACAGAAACTAGATTATTACATCTAACTACTGTGGTACAAAGTTCCCTAACTACACTAGATATCCCTTTCCTCACACTAAAAGAACAGCTCCATACAGCAGAAGACTGACACTGTCCCTTTAATTTTTATTTTTTTTTTCTAACTCAAAAAACCAGCACAATCGCTGTATTTCTAACTACACTGACTGGCTGTAAGCTGAATGCAATTCTGCTATATGGAGCTTTAGAAGCACTCGCCTATGCAGAAAACATAGTGTAGCAAAGCAGGAGTAAGAGAAATGCTTCCACTCTCTTCAACAGACTCTGTATCACTGTGCTAGGGGTTAGGCGGGGCTATCTTATATACTGTGGGGTGTATTCACTTCTGATTGGAACCTGGTCTCCGTAGTCACTCCAATCACGTTCCCAGAAGACTCCTGCCCCCTCATTGGCTTTTGCTGATGTTTCTGGGCCAATCACGGGCTTTTACAGCCCAGTTCCTGTACCAGTGCATTTTGGGCGGTTCTGGTGGCCGAATTCCGAACTTTTACCGCATAAAGTTCGGAATTCGGCCAAATTTCGAACACCCAATGTTCGGGTCGAACCGATTGTCCCGGTTAGAACCTGGATGGGAGACCGCCTGGGAATACCAGGTGCTGTAGGTTTTTGGCTTTTCCTTTATTTGTT
The DNA here is from genome assembly GCF_965119305.1 of Pelophylax lessonae. NCBI lineage: Eukaryota > Metazoa > Chordata > Amphibia > Anura > Ranidae > Pelophylax > Pelophylax lessonae. The sequence continues at coordinate 36,412 of NW_028119699.1, forward strand.
GGCTTTCTTTTTGTTTCTCCTGAGGTGCCATCTTGCCATGGCAAAGTTCAAAGGGGTCGAGGGTGGCAGTGGTGATCGCCTACGGCCACATCACCCTGAACGCGCCCGATCCTGTCTGATCTCGGAAGCTAAGCAGGGTCGGGCCTGGTTAGTACCTGGATGGGAGATCAGCTGGGAATACCAGGTGCTGTAGGCTTTTGGCTTTTCCTTTATTCTTTGGCTTTCGAGATAACTGCATGTGGTAACCAATAGCCTGAAAAAATGTTTTTGGTCAAAATGACTATTTTCGTCTTTTAGAGTCTTAAAACGCTTGTTTTAGACAAGATAACTGCATTTCGTAACCAATGGCCTGAAAAATCTTTTTGGTCAAAATGACTCTATTTTGGTTTTCAAGTGTCTAAAATGCCTTTTTTAGTCAATATAACTGCATTTGATAACCAAAGGTCTGAAAAAAATTTAGTCAAAATGACTATTTTTGTCTTTATAGTCTTAAAACGCTTGTTTTAGACAAGATAATTGCATTTGGTCTCCAATGGCCTGAAAAATATTTTTTTGATCAAAATGACTCTGTTTTGGTCTCCAAGTGTCAAAAAAGCCTTTTTTAGTCAGAATAACTGAACCCACGTTGTACCTGGCACTTGATGTTACACACACTTTTCCTGTTATGATGGGAGCTCTTCTGCTGCACTAATGGTTGCTACCTCTCACATGGTTGTTAATTTTGAGGAGACTACACTGGCATCGGTGGTCCCTCTCCGGTTTCCCCCCCTTGGTCATGACTGGGCATGCCCTATTGACTTGTCCCTTCCCCCACACGTGGCAGACTTGTATTGCCTTTTTGTTCCCCCCTTTTTGCCTTTTTTCTGGTCCTGGACTTTGGTTTGATTTTTTTCTTTTCCTGCATGTACTTTGTCGCTCTACTGCTATTATTTTACCCTATGCTGTGGATGTTCCTATTGACTGTTCTCTATGCTGGGGCTGCACCAGTACTGTGTGGGCTGGGCGACTACTCCTGTTGCTCTCTCTATATAGCTGGGCTGTGCTGATGGGGTGTAGTGGGTTCACCCTTTCTGGGTGCCCTCTTTCGCCTCCCTGGCCGGGTTGCCTGAGGCTCCGTGTATGGCTACATTTTGACTATGGCTGATAATATTTGTGTGATGTCCTGGAATGTGCGGGGCCTCGGCAACCCAGTAAAGAGGACGGCGGTGCTCCGCACCATCAAACGCCTGCAGGCAGATGTGGTTTGCCTGCAGGAGACCCATATGTCTCCTTCCACTTCCCCGTGTCTAGCTCCTAGCGTATTTATTCACCAGTTCCACTCTGTTTACTCCACTTATTCGAGAGGGGTGTGTATTTTGATTAACCACTTCCATACCGAGTCATGTAAAATGACGTCGGCAAAGTGGTTGTAAGGATCCGGGCCGCCGTCATATGACGTCGCCCGGATCTCCCCTCTACTGCGCTCCCCCGGGGGCGCGCAGCGCGGCGATCGGGGGTGAGGCTCGTCCCTCGGACATAGCCCATCCCTGATCAAGGTAAACAGCCAATAGAAATTGGCTGTTTACCATGTGATCGGCTGTGTCAATCACAGCCGATCACATGAGCGGCTCCAGCACGAGCCGCTCGTTCTCTCTGCAATGCGCGCCCCTGGGGGCGCGCAGAGCAGCGATCGGGGACGAGGCTCATCCCTCGGACAGAGCCAATCCCCGATCTAGGTAAAGAGCCAATGAAATTGGCTCTTTACCACGTGACCGCTGTGTCCAATCACAGCCGGTCACAAATGTCAACAGAGAACACGGTAACTAGCTGTCACCGTGTTCTCCTCCTCACACACTGATCCTGTGTGAGGAAGAGAGTGTGGTAACAGCTAGTTACCAATTACAGTGCACCCCAAACACACTGATTGCCCCCCCAATAAAGAGCACCTGTCACTAGCCCATCAAAGTACCTGAGTACCTGTCACCAGCCCATCAGGTACTCAGATGACAGGTACTCGGGTACTCTGATGGGCTGGTGACAGGTACTCGGGTACTCTGATGACAGGTACTTGGGTACTCTGATGACAGGTACTCGGGTACTCTGATGACGGGTACTCGGGTACTCTGATGATGGGTACTCGGGTACTCTGATGACAGGTACTCGGGTACTCTGATGATGGGTACTCAGGTACTCTGATGACGGGTACTCAGGTACTCTGATGACGGGTACTCGGGTACTCTGATGATGGGTCCTCGGGTACTCTGATGACGGGTACTCGGGTACTCTGATGAAAAACGAATTTATGCAGCGCTAGCTCAAATAAAGTGTAAAGTGCTGTGATATAAATACAATATTCAATATTTTATAAAGTGCACACTGTATGATCAAATATACAAAAAAGTGCTATGTGCTAAAAAAATCTCTAAGCAATAACAAATAAATATATAGATAAATATATTAGTGCACAATAAACAAAATAGGTGGTTAGAAATAGTCCAAATAAATATTCAGTGCTTAAAAAGAGTTCTTAAAGTGATCCAATTAAGGTGCCAAGGTGCCAAATAATTAAGGTGCTTGCAGAGTGATATGGTGCCCCTCAAGGTTCCCCACTCACCAGATTGCAGATAATAATAGACCTTCAAAATTATTGCACATTGCCCGGGATCTTTACAGGACCAGAACTTCTCCTATGTAGCCTTGGAACTTTTTGGGTCAGCTTCCGCTTCCACCGTTAAACAAAAGAATGGCCATACATGGTGAAGTAAGTATGAACAATTTTTATTCCTAAAAAATGTTCAGATGGGTACTCACAAGCATAAATAGAACTCAGGCATATACAGGGAACTCGTGTGGCGCCGCTCTCGGCGTGCGTTCCACACACAGGAAGTTCCTGACCGGAAGTGACGTTTGTTTTGGTCCGCAACCGGAAGTGCGTCAACGCGTTTCGCCGTCAATACAGCGTCTTCAAAGACAGGATGAGGATGTCTTTGAAGACGCTGTATTGACGGCGAAACGCGTTGACGCACTTCCGGTTGCGGACCAAAACAAACGTCACTTCCGGTCAGGAACTTCCTGTGTGTGGAACGCACGCCGAGAGCGGCGCCACACGAGTTCCCTGTATATGCCTGAGTTCTATTTATGCTTGTGAGTACCCATCTGAACATTTTTTAGGAATAAAAATTGTTCATACTTACTTCACCATGTATGGCCATTCTTTTGTTTAACGGTGGAAGCGGAAGCTGACCCAAAAAGTTCCAAGGCTACATAGGAGAAGTTCTGGTCCTATAAAGATCCCGGGCAATGTGCAATAATTTTGAAGGTCTATTATTATCTGCAATCTGGTGAGTGGGGAACCTTGAGGGGCACCATATCACTCTGCAAGCACCTTAATTATTTGGCACCTTGGCACCTTAATTGGATCACTTTAAGAACTCTTTTTAAGCACTGAATATTTATTTGGACTATTTCTAACCACCTATTTTGTTTATTGTGCACTAATATATTTATCTATATATTTATTTGTTATTGCTTAGAGATTTTTTTAGCACATAGCACTTTTTTGTATATTTGATCATACAGTGTGCACTTTATAAAATATTGAATATTGTATTTATATCACAGCACTTTACACTTTATTTGAGCTAGCGCTGCATAAATTCGTTTTTCATCATTTTTCCTAAGACTTTCTTAGTGTCTGCAGCAGCTGCCCATTATTGCATTTATTCTTAAATTTTCACGTTGTGTAGCGCGGGTTTTAATTTTTGTTTTTTCACACTCGGGTACTCTGATGACAGGTGCTCGGGTACTCTGATGACAGGTACTGGGGTACTCTGATGACAGGTACTCGGGTACTTTGAGTACCTGTCAACGGAGTACCCGTCATCAGAGTACCCGAGTACCTTCCACCTGCTCATCAGAGTACCTGACGCCTGAAGTACCCGAGTACTTGCCGCCTGCTCATCAGTACCCATCACTACTCATCAGTACTCATCAGTACCTATCACGTATCAGTACTGATCATCAGTACCCATCAGTACAGTAACAACTATCAGTACTACTCATCAGTACCTATCACCTGCCTGTCACCTGCCCATCAGAGTACCCGAGTACCTGCCACCTGCTCATCAGTACCAGAGTACCTGTCACCTGCCCAACAAAGTACCCGAGTACCTGTCACCCTTCATACAGCCACCATGTCCAAGTCCAAAAAGGTTTATATACGTCCTCCATTTAAACCTAAATACCGGTGTTATGGCAGCAGATAGCTGCCATAACCCTGGTATTTTTTTAAACGGTGGACGGTTGGCTTTCCGATAAGGGTGGTCCCAGCGGCGGATTCACCGTGGGATCACCCTTCCGGGATGGCGGAAGAGGCGCCCCCCTTCCCGCCGCGTTCCGGTCCTTTTCCCCGCCGGCAGCGGGGAAAACGATCCGGTCCCAGATCCTCACAGACAGGATGTCGAGTGAGGGCAAGCTTGCCCTCACTTGACTCTATGGTCTTGGAGGACCGGAGCTACGGAAAATGTTGTTGCCTAGCAACCGGTTTAAAGGTCCTTTTTTTTTTTTTCATTTTATATAGTAATTTTTTTTTCTATCTTTTAGTGTACTTGTGAGATCTGAGGACTTTTTGACCCCAGATCTCACAAAAAAGAGGTCCTGTCGTGCCTATTTCTATTACGAGGAATGTTTACATTCCTTTTAATAGAAATAAAAATGATCAATTTTTTTTTTTTTTACACGGTGTAAAAATAAAAAATAATAAATAAAATAAATAGTAAAAAAAAAAATGAAAGCGCCCTGTCCCCGTGAGCTCGCGCGCAGAAGCGAACGCATACAGAAACCCCGCCCACATATGTAAATGGTGTTCAAACCACACATGTGAGGTATCGCCGCGATCGTTAGAGCAAGGGGAATAATTTGAGCCCTAGACCTCCTCTGTAACTCAAAGATGGTAACCTGTAGAAATTTTTAAATTGTCGCCTATGGGGATTTTTAAGTACCAAAGTTTGTCGCCATTCCGTGAGCGTGTGCAATTTTGAAACATGACATGTTGGGTATCTATTTACTCGGCGTTAGTGTTGAGCGAACACGGACTGTATTATTCGTGTTCGTACCGAATAATTGGATTTTTTGTACCCGAACACGGACACGGACACTTTACTGTATGTTCGGGTAAAAATCCGTGTTCGGTCGTTTTATTTCCGGGTTTTGCATGCTTTGGCGCTCTTTTCATGGCGGGCTTTCAACAGCCAATCAACAATCGTTTAACTGGTGTGCCTTAAGCCATCCCAGCCATGCCTGCAAATGTCTCAGTAGCTGTGATTGGCCGTCTGAAGCATGTGACCAAGTCTTTATAAGTTCGAGGCAGCCGCAGCGGCGTCATTATGCTGCTTAGATTCAGGGACAGAGCACACATCAACGTGCTGGCTGCTGATTAGGGAAAGATAGGCAGGAAAAAACCATTTGTGTCCGGATAGAATTGAGGGACAGGTCGGAGTGTTTAGGCAGGGCGAGTTGTAGGCATTTTAGGGATAGAGTCTGCTGAATTATATAGGGTCAGTGTCTTCTACAAACTACAATCGATATTGCTGTGTGGGGGGTGGGGTGAATCTGCACTCAATCCTGATCTACGATCTCTTCTCAATCCTGTTAGGGACAGAGTCTGCTGAATTTTAGGGAAACTGTGTTCTACAAACTACAATCGATATTGCTGTGTGGGGGGTGGGGTGAATCTGCACTCAATCCTGATCTACGATCTCTTCTCAATCCTGTTAGGGACAGAGTCTGCTGAATTTTAGGGAAACTGTGTTCTACAAACTACAATCGATATTGCTGTGTGGGGGGTGGGGTGAATCTGTACTCAATCCTGATCTACGATCTCTTCTCAATCCTGTTAGGGACAGAGTCTGCTGAATTTTAGGGAAACTGTGTTCTACAAACTACAATCGATATTGCTGTGTGGTGTGGGATTGGAGATAGGCAGGTGTCAGTGATCCACATCCATTTTTCTGTGTGTGAGCTGCAGTGAACACAATCTTTTTGGGCTGCAGTGAACACAATCTTTTTGGGCTGCAGTGAACACAATCTTTTTGGGCTGCAGTGAACACAATCTTTTTGGGCTGCAGTGAACACAATCTTTTTGGGGTGCAGTGAACACAATCCTTTTTGGTGTGCAGTGAACACAATCTTTGTGGGGTGCAGTGAACAAAATCCTTTGTGGGGTGCAGTGAACACAATCTTTTTGGGGTGCAGTGAACAAAATCCTTTTTGGGGTGCAGTGAACAACATCCTTTTTGGGGTGCAGTGAACACAATCTTTTTGGGGTGCAGTGAACAAAATCCTTTGTGGGGTGCAGTGAACACAATCTTTTTGGGGTGCAGTGAACACAATCTTTTTGGGGTGGAGTGAACAACATCCTTTTTGGGGTGCAGTGAACAAAATCCTTTTTGGGGTGCAGTGAACAAAATCATTTTTGGGGTGCAGTGAACACAATCTTTTTGGGGTGCAGTGAACACAATCTTTGTGGGGTGCAGTGAACACAATCTTTTTGGGGTGGAGTGAACAACATCCTTTTTGGGGTGCAGTGAACAACATCCTTTTTGGGTTGCAGTGAACACAATCTTTTTGGGGTGCAGTGAACACAATCTTTGTGGGGTACAGTGAACAGAATCTTTGTGGGGTGCAGTGAACACAATCTTTGGGGGGTACAGTGAACACAATCTTTGTGAGGTGCAGTGAACACAATCTTTGTGGGGTGCAGTGAACACAATCATTGTGGGGTGCAGTGAACTCAATCTTTGTGGGGTACAGTGAACACAATCTCATACTGAAGGTTTGAGGGTGCTGCCTGTTCCATACTCCCCCTACTCCTCATCTAGCCTTTTAGGGGTACAAACAATAGTAATTGGGGCCTAGTGTGGTTGTGTACGTGTGATATACATACACTTTTTTGGGATCATATTTTCTATTCCGCTATTTAATCAAAAACCTTTGGGGATCAGTTAAATTGGGGGATAGTCTGTGTTGGTACGTGTGAGAGAGATCCACCTTTCCAAGTTGTTGGGGTTCATCTCATACTTCTGAAGGTTTGAGGGTGCTGCCTGTTCCATACTCCCCCCTACTCCTAGCCTTTTAGGGGTACAAACAATAGTAATTGGGGCCTAGTGTGGTTGTGTACGTGTGATATACATACACTTTTTTGGGATCATATTTTCTATTCCGCTATTTAATCAAAAACCTCTGGGGATCAGTTAAATTGGGGGATAGTCTGTGTTGGTACGTGTGAGAGAGATCCACCTTTCCAAGTTGTTGGGGTTCATCTCATACTTCTGAAGGTTTGAGGGTGCTGCCTGTTCCATACTCCCCCTACTCCTAGCCTTTTAGGGGTACAAACAATAGTAATTGGGGCCTAGTGTGGTTGTGTACGTGTGATATACATACACTTTTTTGGGATCATATTTTCTATTCCGCTATTTAATCAAAAACCTCTGGGGATCAGTTAAATTGGGGGATAGTCTGTGTTGGTACGTGTGAGAGAGATCCACCTTTCCAAGTTGTTGGGGTTCATCTCATACTTCTGAAGGTTTGAGGGTGCTGCCTGTTCCATACTCCCCCTACTCCTAGCCTTTTAGGGGTACAAACAATAGTAATTGGGGCCTAGTGTGGTTGTGTACGTGTGATATACATACACTTTTTTGGGATCATATTTTCTATTCCGCTATTTAATCAAAAACCTCTGGGGATCAGTTAAATTGGGGGATAGTCTGTGTTGGTACGTGTGAGAGAGATCCACCTTTCCAAGTTGTTGGGGTTCATCTCATACTTCTGAAGGTTTGAGGGTGCTGCCTGTTCCATACTCCCCCTACTCCTAGCCTTTTAGGGGTACAAACAATAGTAATTGGGGCCTAGTGTGGTTGTGTACGTGTGATATACATACACTTTTTTGGGATCATATTTTCTATTCCGCTATTTAATCAAAAACCTTTGGGGATCAGTTAAATTGGGGGATAGTCTGTGTTGGTACGTGTGAGAGAGATCCACCTTTCCAAGTTGTTGGGGTTCATCTCATACTTCTGAAGGTTTGAGGGTGCTGCCTGTTCCATACTCCCCCTACTCCTAGCCTTTTAGGGGTACAAACAATAGTAATTGGGGCCTAGTGTGGTTGTGTACGTGTGATATACATACACTTTTTTGGGATCATATTTTCTATTCCGCTATTTAATCAAAAACCTCTGGGGATCAGTTAAATTGGGGGATAGTCTGTGTTGGTACGTGTGAGAGAGATCCACCTTTCCAAGTTGTTGGGGTTCATCTCATACTTCTGAAGGTTTGAGGGTGCTGCCTGTTCCATACTCCCCCTACTCCTAGCCTTTTAGGGGTACAAACAATAGTAATTGGGGCCTAGTGTGGTTGTGTACGTGTGATATACATACACTTTTTTGGGATCATATTTTCTATTCCGCTATTTAATCAAAAACCTCTGGGGATCAGTTAAATTGGGGGATAGTCTGTGTTGGTACGTGTGAGAGAGATCCACCTTTCCAAGTTGTTGGGGTTCATCTCATACTTCTGAAGGTTTGAGGGTGCTGCCTGTTCCATACTCCCCCCTACTCCTAGCCTTTTAGGGGTACAAACAATAGTAATTGGGGCCTAGTGTGGTTGTGTACGTGTGATATACATACACTTTTTTGGGATCATATTTTCTATTCCGCTATTTAATCAAAAACCTCTGGGGATCAGTTAAATTGGGGGATAGTCTGTGTTGGTACGTGTGAGAGAGATCCACCTTTCCAAGTTGTTGGGGTTCATCTCATACTTCTGAAGGTTTGAGGGTGCTGCCTGTTCCATACTCCCCCCTACTCCTAGCCTTTTAGGGGTACAAACAATAGTAATTGGGGCCTAGTGTGGTTGTGTACGTGTGATATACATACACTTTTTTGGGATCATATTTTCTATTCCGCTATTTAATCAAAAACCTCTGGGGATCAGTTAAATTGGGGGATAGTCTGTGTTGGTACGTGTGAGAGAGATCCACCTTTCCAAGTTGTTGGGGTTCATCTCATACTTCTGAAGGTTTGAGGGTGCTGCCTGTTCCATACTCCCCCTACTCCTAGCCTTTTAGGGGTACAAACAATAGTAATTGGGGCCTAGTGTGGTTGTGTACGTGTGATATACATACACTTTTTTGGGATCATATTTTCTATTCCGCTATTTAATCAAAAACCTCTGGGGATCAGTTAAATTGGGGGATAGTCTGTGTTGGTACGTGTGAGAGAGATCCACCTTTCCAAGTTGTTGGGGTTCATCTCATACTTCTGAAGGTTTGAGGGTGCTGCCTGTTCCATACTCCCCCTACTCCTAGCCTTTTAGGGGTACAAACAATAGTAATTGGGGCCTAGTGTGGTTGTGTACGTGTGATATACATACACTTTTTTGGGATCATATTTTCTATTCCGCTATTTAATCAAAAACCTCTGGGGATCAGTTAAATTGGGGGATAGTCTGTGTTGGTACGTGTGAGAGAGATCCACCTTTCCAAGTTGTTGGGGTTCATCTCATACTTCTGAAGGTTTGAGGGTGCTGCCTGTTCCATACTCCCCCTACTCCTAGCCTTTTAGGGGTACAAACAATAGTAATTGGGGCCTAGTGTGGTTGTGTACGTGTGATATACATACACTTTTTTGGGATCATATTTTCTATTCCGCTATTTAATCAAAAACCTCTGGGGATCAGTTAAATTGGGGGATAGTCTGTGTTGGTACGTGTGAGAGAGATCCACCTTTCCAAGTTGTTGGGGTTCATCTCATACTTCTGAAGGTTTGAGTGTGCTGCCTGTTCCATACTCCCCCTACTCCTAGCCTTTTAGGGGTACAAACAATAGTAATTGGGGCCTAGTGTGGTTGTGTACGTGTGATATACATACACTTTTTTGGGATCATATTTTCTATTCCGCTATTTAATCAAAAACCTTTGGGGATCAGTTAAATTGGGGGATAGTCTGTGTTGGTACGTGTGAGAGAGATCCACCTTTCCAAGTTGTTGGGGTTCATCTCATACTTCTGAAGGTTTGAGGGTGCTGCCTGTTCCATACTCCCCCTACTCCTAGCCTTTTAGGGGTACAAACAATAGTAATTGGGGCCTAGTGTGGTTGTGTACGTGTGATATACATACACTTTTTTGGGATCATATTTTCTATTCCGCTATTTAATCAAAAACCTCTGGGGATCAGTTAAATTGGGGGATAGTCTGTGTTGGTACGTGTGAGAGAGATCCACCTTTCCAAGTTGTTGGGGTTCATCTCATACTTCTGAAGGTTTGAGGGTGCTGCCTGTTCCATACTCCCCCCTACTCCTAGCCTTTTAGGGGTACAAACAATAGTAATTGGGGCCTAGTGTGGTTGTGTACGTGTGATATACATACACTTTTTTGGGATCATATTTTCTATTCCGCTATTTAATCAAAAACCTCTGGGGATCAGTTAAATTGGGGGATAGTCTGTGTTGGTACGTGTGAGAGAGATCCACCTTTCCAAGTTGTTGGGGTTCATCTCATACTTCTGAAGGTTTGAGGGTGCTGCCTGTTCCATACTCCCCCCTACTCCTAGCCTTTTAGGGGTACAAACAATAGTAATTGGGGCCTAGTGTGGTTGTGTACGTGTGATATACATACACTTTTTTGGGATCATATTTTCTATTCCGCTATTTAATCAAAAACCTCTGGGGATCAGTTAAATTGGGGGATAGTCTGTGTTGGTACGTGTGAGAGAGATCCACCTTTCCAAGTTGTTGGGGTTCATCTCATACTTCTGAAGGTTTGAGGGTGCTGCCTGTTCCATACTCCCCCTACTCCTAGCCTTTTAGGGGTACAAACAATAGTAATTGGGGCCTAGTGTGGTTGTGTACGTGTGATAGACATACACTTTTTTGGGATCATATTTTCTATTCCGCTATTTAATCAAAAACCTCTGGGGATCAGTTAAATTGGGGGATAGTCTGTGTTGGTACGTGTGAGAGAGATCCACCTTTCCAAGTTGTTGGGGTTCATCTCATACTTCTGAAGGTTTGAGGGTGCTGCCTGTTCCATACTCCCCCTACTCCTAGCCTTTTAGGGGTACAAACAATAGTAATTGGGGCCTAGTGTGGTTGTGTACGTGTGATATACATACACTTTTTTGGGATCATATTTTCTATTCCGCTATTTAATCAAAAACCTCTGGGGATCAGTTAAATTGGGGGATAGTCTGTGTTGGTACGTGTGAGAGAGATCCACCTTTCCAAGTTGTTGGGGTTCATCTCATACTTCTGAAGGTTTGAGGGTGCTGCCTGTTCCATACTCCCCCTACTCCTAGCCTTTTAGGGGTACAAACAATAGTAATTGGGGCCTAGTGTGGTTGTGTACGTGTGATATACATACACTTTTTTGGGATCATATTTTCTATTCCGCTATTTAATCAAAAACCTCTGGGGATCAGTTAAATTGGGGGATAGTCTGTGTTGGTACGTGTGAGAGAGATCCACCTTTCCAAGTTGTTGGGGTTCATCTCATACTTCTGAAGGTTTGAGGGTGCTGCCTGTTCCATACTCCCCCCTACTCCTAGCCTTTTAGGGGTACAAACAATAGTAATTGGGGCCTAGTGTGGTTGTGTACGTGTCATATACATACACTTTTTTGGGATCATATTTTCTATTCCGCTATTTAATCAAAAACCTCTGGGGATCAGTTAAATTGGGGGATAGTCTGTGTTGGTACGTGTGAGAGAGATCCACCTTTCCAAGTTGTTGGGGTTCATCTCATACTTCTGAAGGTTTGAGGGTGCTGCCTGTTCCATACTCCCCCCTACTCCTAGCCTTTTAGGGGTACAAACAATAGTAATTGGGGCCTAGTGTGGTTGTGTACGTGTGATATACATACACTTTTTTGGGATCATATTTTCTATTCCGCTATTTAATCAAAAACCTCTGGGGATCAGTTAAATTGGGGGATAGTCTGTGTTGGTACGTGTGAGAGAGATCCACCTTTCCAAGTTGTTGGGGTTCATCTCATACTTCTGAAGGTTTGAGGGTGCTGCCTGTTCCATACTCCCCCTACTCCTAGCCTTTTAGGGGTACAAACAATAGTAATTGGGGCCTAGTTTGGTTGTGTACGTGTGATATACATACACTTTTTTGGGATCATATTTTCTATTCCGCTATTTAATCAAAAACCTCTGGGGATCAGTTAAATTGGGGGATAGTCTGTGTTGGTACGTGTGAGAGAGATCCACCTTTCCAAGTTGTTGGGGTTCATCTCATACTTCTGAAGGTTTGAGGGTGCTGCCTGTTCCATACTCCCCCTACTCCTAGCCTTTTAGGGGTACAAACAATAGTAATTGGGGCCTAGTGTGGTTGTGTACGTGTGATATACATACACTTTTTTGGGATCATATTTTCTATTCCGCTATTTAATCAAAAACCTCTGGGGATCAGTTAAATTGGGGGATAGTCTGTGTTGGTACGTGTGAGAGAGATCCACCTTTCCAAGTTGTTGGGGTTCATCTCATACTTCTGAAGGTTTGAGGGTGCTGCCTGTTCCATACTCCCCCTACTCCTAGCCTTTTAGGGGTACAAACAATAGTAATTGGGGCCTAGTGTGGTTGTGTACGTGTGATATACATACACTTTTTTGGGATCATATTTTCTATTCCGCTATTTAATCAAAAACCTCTGGGGATCAGTTAAATTGGGGGATAGTCTGTGTTGGTACGTGTGAGAGAGATCCACCTTTCCAAGTTGTTGGGGTTCATCTCATACTTCTGAAGGTTTGAGGGTGCTGCCTGTTCCATACTCCCCCTACTCCTAGCCTTTTAGGGGTACAAACAATAGTAATTGGGGCCTAGTGTGGTTGTGTACGTGTGATATACATACACTTTTTTGGGATCATATTTTCTATTCCGCTATTTAATCAAAAACCTTTGGGGATCAGTTAAATTGGGGGATAGTCTGTGTTGGTACGTGTGAGAGAGATCCACCTTTCCAAGTTGTTGGGGTTCATCTCATACTTCTGAAGGTTTGAGGGTGCTGCCTGTTCCATACTCCCCCTACTCCTAGCCTTTTAGGGGTACAAACAATAGTAATTGGGGCCTAGTGTGGTTGTGTACGTGTGATATACATACACTTTTTTGGGATCATATTTTCTATTCCGCTATTTAATCAAAAACCTCTGGGGATCAGTTAAATTGGGGGATAGTCTGTGTTGGTACGTGTGAGAGAGATCCACCTTTCCAAGTTGTTGGGGTTCATCTCATACTTCTGAAGGTTTGAGGGTGCTGCCTGTTCCATACTCCCCCCTACTCCTAGCCTTTTAGGGGTACAAACAATAGTAATTGGGGCCTAGTGTGGTTGTGTACGTGTGATATACATACACTTTTTTGGGATCATATTTTCTATTCCGCTATTTAATCAAAAACCTCTGGGGATCAGTTAAATTGGGGGATAGTCTGTGTTGGTACGTGTGAGAGAGATCCACCTTTCCAAGTTGTTGGGGTTCATCTCATACTTCTGAAGGTTTGAGGGTGCTGCCTGTTCCATACTCCCCCCTACTCCTAGCCTTTTAGGGGTACAAACAATAGTAATTGGGGCCTAGTGTGGTTGTGTACGTGTGATATACATACACTTTTTTGGGATCATATTTTCTATTCCGCTATTTAATCAAAAACCTCTGGGGATCAGTTAAATTGGGGGATAGTCTGTGTTGGTACGTGTGAGAGAGATCCACCTTTCCAAGTTGTTGGGGTTCATCTCATACTTCTGAAGGTTTGAGGGTGCTGCCTGTTCCATACTCCCCCTACTCCTAGCCTTTTAGGGGTACAAACAATAGTAATTGGGGCCTAGTGTGGTTGTGTACGTGTGATAGACATACACTTTTTTGGGATCATATTTTCTATTCCGCTATTTAATCAAAAACCTCTGGGGATCAGTTAAATTGGGGGATAGTCTGTGTTGGTACGTGTGAGAGAGATCCACCTTTCCAAGTTGTTGGGGTTCATCTCATACTTCTGAAGGTTTGAGGGTGCTGCCTGTTCCATACTCCCCCTACTCCTAGCCTTTTAGGGGTACAAACAATAGTAATTGGGGCCTAGTGTGGTTGTGTACGTGTGATATACATACACTTTTTTGGGATCATATTTTCTATTCCGCTATTTAATCAAAAACCTCTGGGGATCAGTTAAATTGGGGGATAGTCTGTGTTGGTACGTGTGAGAGAGATCCACCTTTCCAAGTTGTTGGGGTTCATCTCATACTTCTGAAGGTTTGAGGGTGCTGCCTGTTCCATACTCCCCCTACTCCTAGCCTTTTAGGGGTACAAACAATAGTAATTGGGGCCTAGTGTGGTTGTGTACGTGTGATATACATACACTTTTTTGGGATCATATTTTCTATTCCGCTATTTAATCAAAAACCTCTGGGGATCAGTTAAATTGGGGGATAGTCTGTGTTGGTACGTGTGAGAGAGATCCACCTTTCCAAGTTGTTGGGGTTCATCTCATACTTCTGAAGGTTTGAGGGTGCTGCCTGTTCCATACTCCCCCCTACTCCTAGCCTTTTAGGGGTACAAACAATAGTAATTGGGGCCTAGTGTGGTTGTGTACGTGTGATATACATACACTTTTTTGGGATCATATTTTCTATTCCGCTATTTAATCAAAAACCTCTGGGGATCAGTTAAATTGGGGGATAGTCTGTGTTGGTACGTGTGAGAGAGATCCACCTTTCCAAGTTGTTGGGGTTCATCTCATACTTCTGAAGGTTTGAGGGTGCTGCCTGTTCCATACTCCCCCCTACTCCTAGCCTTTTAGGGGTACAAACAATAGTAATTGGGGCCTAGTGTGGTTGTGTACGTGTGATATACATACACTTTTTTGGGATCATATTTTCTATTCCGCTATTTAATCAAAAACCTCTGGGGATCAGTTAAATTGGGGGATAGTCTGTGTTGGTACGTGTGAGAGAGATCCACCTTTCCAAGTTGTTGGGGTTCATCTCATACTTCTGAAGGTTTGAGGGTGCTGCCTGTTCCATACTCCCCCTACTCCTAGCCTTTTAGGGGTACAAACAATAGTAATTGGGGCCTAGTGTGGTTGTGTACGTGTGATATACATACACTTTTTTGGGATCATATTTTCTATTCCGCTATTTAATCAAAAACCTCTGGGGATCAGTTAAATTGGGGGATAGTCTGTGTTGGTACGTGTGAGAGAGATCCACCTTTCCAAGTTGTTGGGGTTCATCTCATACTTCTGAAGGTTTGAGGGTGCTGCCTGTTCCATACTCCCCCTACTCCTAGCCTTTTAGGGGTACAAACAATAGTAATTGGGGCCTAGTGTGGTTGTGTACGTGTGATATACATACACTTTTTTGGGATCATATTTTCTATTCCGCTATTTAATCAAAAACCTCTGGGGATCAGTTAAATTGGGGGATAGTCTGTGTTGGTACGTGTGAGAGAGATCCACCTTTCCAAGTTGTTGGGGTTCATCTCATACTTCTGAAGGTTTGAGGGTGCTGCCTGTTCCATACTCCCCCTACTCCTAGCCTTTTAGGGGTACAAACAATAGTAATTGGGGCCTAGTGTGGTTGTGTACGTGTGATATACATACACTTTTTTGGGATCATATTTTCTATTCCGCTATTTAATCAAAAACCTCTGGGGATCAGTTAAATTGGGGGATAGTCTGTGTTGGTACGTGTGAGAGAGATCCACCTTTCCAAGTTGTTGGGGTTCATCTCATACTTCTGAAGGTTTGAGGGTGCTGCCTGTTCCATACTCCCCCCTACTCCTAGCCTTTTAGGGGTACAAACAATAGTAATTGGGGCCTAGTGTGGTTGTGTACGTGTGATATACATACACTTTTTTGGGATCATATTTTCTATTCCGCTATTTAATCAAAAACCTCTGGGGATCAGTTAAATTGGGGGATAGTCTGTGTTGGTACGTGTGAGAGAGATCCACCTTTCCAAGTTGTTGGGGTTCATCTCATACTTCTGAAGGTTTGAGGGTGCTGCCTGTTCCATACTCCCCCTACTCCTAGCCTTTTAGGGGTACAAACAATAGTAATTGGGGCCTAGTGTGGTTGTGTACGTGTGATATACATACACTTTTTTGGGATCATATTTTCTATTCCGCTATTTAATCAAAAACCTCTGGGGATCAGTTAAATTGGGGGATAGTCTGTGTTGGTACGTGTGAGAGAGATCCACCTTTCCAAGTTGTTGGGGTTCATCTCATACTTCTGAAGGTTTGAGGGTGCTGCCTGTTCCATACCCCCCCTACTCCTCATCTAGCCTTTTAGGGGTACAAACAATAGTAATTGGGGCCTAGTGTGGTTGTGTACGTGCGAGATACATACACTTTTTTTGATCATATTTCCTATTCCGCTATTCAATAAAAACCTTTGGGGATCAATTAAATTGCGGGATAGTCTGTGTCGGTACGTGTGAGATCCACCTTTCCAAGTTTTTGGGGTTCATCTCATACTTCTGAAGCTTTGAGGGTGCTGCCTGTTCCATACTCCTCCTCCTCCTCATCCATCCTTTTAGGTGTACAAACAATAGTAATTGGGGCCTAGTGTGCTTCTGTACGTGTGAGATACATACACATTTTTTGATCATATTTCCTATTCCGCTATTCAATAAAAACCTTTGGGGATCAATTAAATTGCGGAATAGTCTGTGTCGGTACGTGTGAGATCCACCTTTCCAAGTTTTTGGGGTTCATCTCATACTTCTGAAGCTTTGAGGGTGCTGCCTGTTCCATACTCCTCCTCCTCCTCATCCATCCTTTTAGGTGTACAAACAATAGTAATTGGGGCCTAGTGTGTTTCTGTACGTGCGAGATACATACACTTTTTTTGATCATATTTCCTATTCCGCTATTCAATAAAAACCTTTGGGGATCAATTAAATTGCGGGATAGTCTGTGTCGGTACGTGTGAGATCCACCTTTCCAAGTTTTTGGGGTTCATCTCATACTTCTGAAGCTTTGAGGGTGCTGCCTGTTCCATACTCCTCCTCCTCCTCATCCATCCTTTTAGGTGTACAAACAATAGTAATTGGGGCCTAGTGTGCTTCTGTACGTGTGAGATACATACACATTTTTTGATCATATTTCCTATTCCGCTATTCAATAAAAACCTTTGGGGATCAATTAAATTGCGGGATAGTCTGTGTCGGTACGTGTGAGATCCACCTTTCCAAGTTTTTGGGGTTCATCTCATACTTCTGAAGCTTTGAGGGTGCTGCCTGTTCCATACTCCTCCTCCTCCTCATCCATCCTTTTAGGTGTACAAACAATAGTAATTGGGGCCTAGTGTGCTTCTGTACGTGTGAGATACATACACATTTTTTGATCATATTTCCTATTCCGCTATTCAATAAAAACCTTTGGGGATCAATTAAATTGCGGGATAGTCTGTGTCGGTACGTGTGAGATCCACCTTTCCAAGTTTTTGGGGTTCATCTCATACTTCTGAAGCTTTGAGGGTGCTGCCTGTTCCATACTCCTCCTCCTCCTCATCCATCCTTTTAGGTGTACAAACAATAGTAATTGGGGCCTAGTGTGCTTCTGTACGTGTGAGATACATACACATTTTTTGATCATATTTCCTATTCCGCTATTCAATAAAAACCTTTGGGGATCAATTAAATTGCGGAATAGTCTGTGTCGGTACGTGTGAGATCCACCTTTCCAAGTTTTTGGGGTTCATCTCATACTTCTGAAGCTTTGAGGGTGCTGCCTGTTCCATACCCCCCCTACTCCTCATCTAGCCTTTTAGGGGTACAAACAATAGTAATTGGGGCCTAGTGTGGTTGTGTACGTGCGAGATACATACACTTTTTTTGATCATATTTCCTATTCCGCTATTCAATAAAAACCTTTGAGGATCAATTGAATTGCGGGATAGTCTGTGTCGGTACGTGTGAGAGAGATCCACCTTTCCAAGTTGTTGGGGTTCATCTCATACTTCTGAAGGTTTGAGGGTGCTGCCTGTTCCATACTCCCCCTACTCCTCATCTAGCCTTTTAGGGGTACAAACAATAGTAATTGGGGCCTAGTGTGGTTGTGTACGTGTGATATACATACACTTTTTTTGGATCATATTTTCTATTCCGCTATTCAATAAAAACCTTTCTAGGGCAAGATCTTAAATTACAGAAATATGAGGAGACCGTCAAATAAGGGCCGTGGCCTGGGTCGTGGTGCTGCTGGTAGAGCTCCTGTTGCAAGGAGAGGACATGGTCGATCTGTGCCAGCTACACGCACAAGTGAAACACCTTCCTCAAGTGTGAGTAGGCGACAGAACCTGCATCAGTATTTGGTAGGGCATCAAACGCCCCTAGAAGTGATGAGGCCAGAACAAGTTGAGGCGATAGTAGATTGGTTTGCTGCTGACAGTGCCTCCAGTTCCTTCACATTGTCTCCCACCCAGTCTACTGCAGAAAGGTCAGAGTTGGCACCTGCAGCCAATGTCCAACCGTCTTTCACCTCACCCCCTTGCAAATCAGGCCAGCAGTCTGAGCCCCAAGCCATACAGCAGTCTCTTATTCTTTTTGAGGACTCTGTCAGCAGGGTTTCCCAGGGCCATCCACCTAGCCCTGCCCCAGAAGTGGAAGAGATTGAGTGCAGCGATGCCCAACCACTTATTCCTCAAGATGAGTACATGCAAGGATCATCGCAGCACGTCTCCGATGATGACGAAACGCAGGTGCCAACTGCTGCGGCGTTCAGCATTGTGGAGACCGACAAGGAGGGCAGGGGTGAAGACTGGGTGGAAGATGATGTGGAGGACGATGAGGTCCTCGACCCCACATGGAATGAACGTCATGCAGGTGAACTGAGTAGTTTGGAGGAAGAGGCGGTGGTCGCACAGAGCCACCAGCACAGCAGAAGAGGGAGCAGGGTGCAGAAGCGGAGCGGCCGTGCCCTAGACACTACGCCCGCTACTGCCCAACGCAGCAAGGGAACGAGCGCACCAAAGTCAGCTCAAAGGAGTTCTCTAGCGTGGAAGTTCTTTAGAAAATGTGCTGATGACAGGACACGAGTGGTTTGCACCCTGTGCAATCAGAGCTTGAAGCGAGGCATGAACCTTCTCAACCTGAGCACAACCTGCATGATCAGGCATCTAAGTGCAAAGCACGAGCTG
This sequence comes from Pelophylax lessonae, assembly GCF_965119305.1. Taxonomy (NCBI): domain Eukaryota; kingdom Metazoa; phylum Chordata; class Amphibia; order Anura; family Ranidae; genus Pelophylax; species Pelophylax lessonae. Next base: position 55,568 of record NW_028119699.1, read on the forward strand.
CAGTGGAGTACACACCTTCAAAACCAAGAAACGTCTCTGGCTCATCCTGCTTCCTCTTCTGCTGCAGTCTCGGCCGCTCCAGCCACATCTGTAGTGATACCGGCACCTGCCACCCCGCAAACAGACGATCTGTCAGCAACACCACCACCTGGGTCACCAACAACCATCTCCACAATGTCCCGTGGAAGCGTTCAGCTTTCCATCTCCCAAACACTTGAGAGGAAGAGGAAGTACCCCCCTACCCACCCGCGATCCCTGGCCCTGAATGCCAGCATTTCAAAATTATTGGCCTTTGAAATGCTGTCATTCCGTCTGGTGGAGACGCACAGTTTTAAAAACCTTATGTCGGTGGCTGTCCCACAGTACGTCGTGCCCAGCCGCCACTACTTTTCCAGGCAAGCCATCCCTTCCCTGCACAACCAAGTGGGGGAAAAAATCAGGTGTGCACTGCGCAACGCCATCTGTGCCAAGGTCCACCTAACTACGGATACGTGGACCAGTAAGCACGGTCAGGGGCGTTATATCTCCCTAACGGCACACTGGGTAAATGCAGTGGCGGATGGGCCTGAGGCGGATAGCAATTTGGCGCATGTCCTTCCACCACCGAGGATTGCAGGGCGCTTCAGTTTGCCTCCTGTTCCTAACTCCTCCTACTCCGCTTCCTCATCCTCTACCGCCTCCTCATCCGGACAGCGTAACACCTTCACCACCAACTTCAGCACGGCCAGGGGTAAACGACAGCAGGCAGTTTTACAACTTGCCTGTTTGGGGGACAAACCACACACCGCGCAGGAGTTGTGGAGGAGCATGGAACAGCAGACAAATGAGTGGTTGCTGCCAGCGAGCCTCAAGCCCGGCCTGGTGGTGTGCGATAACGGGCGAAATCTCATAGCAGCTCTGGGCCTAGCCGGTTTGACGCACATCCCTTGCCTGGCGCATGTGCTGAATTTGGTGGTGCAGAGGTTCCTTAAAAACTACCCCGATATGTCAGAGCTGCTGCAGAAAGTGCGGGCCGTTTGTGCGCACTTTCGGCGTTCTCACCCTGCTGCTGCTCGCCTGGCAGCGCTGCAGCGTAACTTCGGCCTTCCCGCTCACCGCCTCATATGTGACGTGCCCACAAGGTGGAACTCCACCTTGCACATGCTGGAAAGACTGTGCGAGCAGCAGCAGGCCATAGTGGAGTTTCAGCTGCAGCACGCACGCGTGAGTCGCTCTGCGGAACAGCACCACTTCACCACCAATAACTGGGCCTCCATGCGAGACCTGTGTGCCTTGTTGCGCTGTTTTGAGTGCTCCACCAACATGGCCAGTGGCAATGACGCCGTTCTCAGCTTAACTATCCCACTTCTATGCCTCCTTGAAAAAACAATTCGGGCGATGATGGAAGAGGATGTGGCACAGGATGAGGAGGAGGAGGAGGATGAAGAGGTAACATTTCCAAGGCTTTCAGGGCAGTCATTCGCAAGGGGCTCCGAGGGTGGGTTCCTGCACACGCAAACGCCAGGGACGCAATTGTCCAGCAGGGGCACAGTTCTGGAGGATGAGGAGGATGAGGAGGAGGAGGAGCTGGAGGAGGAGATGGAACCATGTTCACAGCAGGGTGGCACCCAGGCCAGCTCATGGCCATCACTGGTGCGTGGCTGGGGGGATACAGAGGACACGGACCATACACCTCCCACAGAGGACAGCCTTTCGTCGCCTCTGGGCAGCCTGGCACACATGAGCGATTACATGCTGCAGTGTCTCCACAACGACCGCCGAGTTGCCCACATTCTAACTTGTGCTGATTACTGGGTGGCCACGCTGCTGGATCCCCGTTACAAGGACAACGTACCGTCCTTAATTCACTCACTGGAGCGCGATCGCAAGATGCGCGAGTACAAGCGCACGCTGGTAGACGCCATGCTGCTGGCATTCCCATCTGACAGCGGGGCCACAGTGGAAGCACAAGGCAGAGGAGGAGGAGGAGGAGGTCGCCAACGCAACCAGGGCACCGCCAGCACCTCAGAAGGCAGGGTTAGCATGGCCGAAATGTGGAAAAGCTTTGTCAGCACGCCACAACAAACAGCAGCACCAGCAGCTCAGATGGAACGTCTTAGCAGGAGGCAGCATTTTACCAACATGGTGGAGCAGTATGTGTGCACACGCCTACATGTAGTGAATGACGGGTCTGCCCCCTTCAACTTCTGGGTCTCCAAATTGGGCACATGGCCTGAGCTTGCCCTTTACGCCTTGGAGGTGCTGGCGTGCCCTGCAGCCAGTGTATTATCTGAACGGGTATTTAGCACGGCTGGGGGCGTTATAACAGACAAGCGCAGCCGCCTGTCCAGAGACAATGTGGACAAGCTCACGTTCATTAAAATGAACCAGGCATGGATCCCACGGGACTTTTCCGTACCTTATGCAGAATAGCAATGGATACCGACCTTACCCACCCATTGTTCCATTTTTGCTCTTTCTCACTCTTTTGGGGTGTACCCTCATTTAAAATTTGTGAAAAGAAGCAGTGTTGGCTACCTCGTCCTCCTCCTCAGGGCCAGATTAATGTAGGGTCTATTGGAGCTGCAGCTCCAGGCCCCTACCTTTTATATAGGCCCCGGGTTGGCCATATTCACTGTTACCGCTCTTCTGTCACTTGTAAACACAGAAGTCTGGCTTCTATGCTCGCTTCCCCAGGCAGCACCCTCAGAACCTCCCCACACAGCGTGAAGGCCGGACAAGGAGGGACAGTTGGCGATGCATGGATGTGTTTATGGGCTTCAGAGACAGCATCCCATGTTGAATTAGGCATGCATGGCTGCACCCTTCCTCCTCTGGGTGCATGGCAAGGCACGGCCCTAAGGCCCTTCAAAATCCTCAGCACCAAGCCCATGATGCTGTTAATCCGGCCCTGGTCCTCCTCCACCGCCGCTTCCACCTACACCGCCCATAGGTGTGCGCAGCCTATTGCATTAAGGTGTGCACCCCAAAGTTGAAATACACATGCATGTGTTTGCCAGCAGGGAGAGTAATGTATCGGGGCCATGTACCTGTAGGCAAGGAGAAATAGAGCAGAGCAGGTCCCAGGGAGATCTTTCCCATCTCCTCACTGGCAATGCTATGTGCCCTAGGTGATTAGGGTGTGCCCAGGCACACCCAGCACACCCTGTGCGCACGCCTATGTCACCGCCACATCCACCACCACCTCAACCTCCCTCCTACTCCATATGGGCCTCGTCCTTCAGAGATGAAGAAGAACATTGTTTTATTTTTCTGTTTTTTTTTGTTGTTTTAAGTTATTTCCCTATCCACATTTGTTTGCAGAGCACTTGCCATGCTCTTAATTACGTTTTGCTGCCATTTGCAGCACTCTAGCCCTTTCCTTTGGTGTTTTAGAGCCATTTTAGTGCCTTAAAGTTCGGGTCCCCATTGACTTCAATGGGGTTCGGTGTCCGGGAAAAGTTCGGTAAAAGTCCGGGACACGGACCCGGACTTTTTTTTAAAGTTCGGCCGAACCCGTCGAACACGGACATCTAGGTGTCCGCTCAACCCTACTCGGCGTAACATTATCTTTCACATTATGGAAAAAATTGGGCTAACTTTACTGGTTTCTTATTTTTTAATTAAAAAAAGTGAATTTTTTCCAAAAAAATTGCGTTTGGAAGACCGCTGCGCAAATACGGTGTCATAAAAATATTGCAATAATCTCCATTTTATTCTCTAGGGTCTCTGCTAAAAAAAAATATATAATGTTTGGGGGTTTTAAGCAGTTTACTAGCAAAACAACTGATTGTAGCTTGTAAACACCAAATGTGATGCTCCTTGGATGATGATGCTCCTTGGATGTTAGGCCCTTCTATATGGCTAGGCTGTGAAAAAGTCTCACACATGTGGTATTGCCATACTCAGGAGGAGTGGCAGAATGTATTTTGGGGTGTAATTTTTGCTATTTACATGCTATGTGTTAGAAATATCCTATAAATTGACAACTTTGTGTAAAAAAAAAAAAAAGGTTTTCATTTGTTTCCCACATTTTCCAAAAACTTGTGGAAAAAAATGACACGTTCAAACGACCCATAATGCCTCATAGAATATACGTTGGAGTGTTTGCTTTCCAAAATGGGGTCATTTTGTGGACTTTTCCATTGTACTGGTGCTCTAGGGCCTTGAAAAGTGTGATAGGTAGTAAGAAAGTTTTATGTGTATTTATGCTCCTAAAAAGCATGAAGGTGCTTTTTGGACGTGGAGTCTCTTTTTGTGGCCAGGCTGTGTAAAAGTCTCACACATGTGGTATCACCATACTCGGAAGGAGTAGCAGAATGTATTTTTGGGTGTAATTTTTGCTGTGTACATGCTATGTGTTAGAAATAGCTTATAAATTGACAACTTTGTGGGAAAAAAAGAAAAAAAAAAAATTTCTTCATTTTCCCAAGAATTGTGGGAAAAAATTACAACTTTAAAAAACCCACCATGCCTCTTACTAAATACCTTGGACTGTCTACTTTACAAAAAGGGGTAATTTGGGCGGTATTTGTACTGTCCTGACATTTCAGGGCCTCAAGAAAGGAGATAGGCAGTCAGTACATCTGGTGTGATAAATTTTCAGTAATTGGTACCATAGCTTCTAGACTCAATAACTTTCACACAGACTAAATAATATACACTAATTTGGGTTAATTTTACCAGAGACATGTAGCAGTATACATTTTGGCCCAAATGTATGAAGAAAAAATATTTTTTTGCAAAATTTTATAATTGAAACTAAAAAAAAGTGTTTTTTTTTCAAAATTTTTGCTCTTTTTTTGCATATATAACGAAAAAAAAACCCCAGTTGTGATCAAATACCACCAAAAGAAAGCTCTATTTGTGTGAAAAAAATGATAAAAATTTTGTTTGGTTACAGTGAAAATTGGTCTGGGCAGGAAGGGTGTCTAACTGCTCTGTATGGAAGTGGTTAAGAAGGGGGTACGGTTTCTATGCTCAAAGACTGTGATTGACCCTGAGGGCCGGTTTGTTTTATCCTGCCAACTAGCAAGCCTTAGGTGTGTACTTGTGCCCCCCCCCCCGTATTCTGCAGGGGTACTTAAACTTATCGTGCCACATATTGCTCAACTTCCTGATGTGCCCCTGCTGATGTTGGGGGACTTTACTGCTGTACTTGACTCTGCCTGGGATAGGTTTTCCTCTCACTCCGGTGGACCTATGCTGGCCGGGGGGGCTACGCCCCTTGCTCGGTTGGTGGGTGAACTCGGACTGACAGATGTCTGGAGGATGGGCCACCCTGAGGTACGAAAGTTTTCGTGCTTCTCGGCGTCACACTCGGGATTGTCTAGGATAGATCTGGGGCTGGGTAATGGTTCGCTACTGCCTCTGGTGGTCGTGGCGGATTATGCATCCCGGTTGGTGTCTGATCATTCCCCCTTTTGGGTCCGTCTGTCCCTCCTGGATAATAGGGGGAAATCCCTTTGGAAACTCAATGCATTCTGGCTGACGCTCTTTCCTAGTCCTGATCCCCTGCCACCCAAACTAACGTCCTTTTTTGCTGACAATTTGGAATCCGCAGAGGTGGGGGTGGTGTGGGATGCGGCTAAGGCATTCATGAGAGGTCAGTTTATACGTACGGTTAATGCCATTAAAACGGACACCAGGCAATGGGAGAATACTGTGTTGGACGCAGTGACTAGAGCGGAGGAAACTTATGTTAGGGACCCGTCAGATGATACTCAGAGGTCGTGGCTGGCTGCCCAATCTATGGCCAAGTCGGTCACGATTCAAAAGGCTGAAAACAAGTGCTTCTTCTTGCAGCGGAGGTATTTTGAGAAGGAAGAAAACACGGGTCATATGTTGGCCATGCTGGTTCGCTCGCAGCAGCCTGTGGCATTTATACCCCAGATTAAGGATCCTCAGGGGGTGCTCTGGCATGCCACGGCTGACATACGGAGAGTACTTGGGAAGTTTTATGCTGATCTTTACTCCTCTAAGATCTCGGCTGACTTACGAGAAATTGCCGATTTTTTTTGGCTTCCTGCGATTTGCCTTCTCTGTCTGCCTGGGATGTGGCTGTGCTTGGGGCCCTCCTTACGGAGAACGAACTTTATGCGGCCTTGAAATCTACTAAGCCTGGTAAATCTCCGGGGGCTGATGGTATCCCGTCGGAGGTTTACAGCCGATACGCTGAACAGTTGGTGCCCGTGCTGCTGCGGGTATATAACGAAGCCTTCCGTATTGGCCGCTGTTAGGAATGCTTCCTGAGCACACTGATGTGCTGTCATGAATCTGCAATCTAAAGGGTTAACCTAGAGCAGACTAATTGCAGTAATTGGCAAACAGGCTGCCTTATTTAAACAGCTCAGAAGCACTGTGTCTTTGCTGACTTGTCTGCAGCTCTTCCTGTGTTCCTGAAGCCTGCTTCCTGTTACCTGTTTGATATCCGTTTTGACCTTTGGCTTGTTCCGGACCTTGTTGACCTGCTGCCCGTCCTGACCCCCGGCTTGTTTGACCATTCTCTCGGATCTCCCTTGTCTGCTTATCTGCCTTCGGATCATGACCGGCTTCTCCCTTGGTGGGGCGACCCTGAGGACTGCGACCTGGTATCCACACGCAGCAAAATCCATCCTCCCCACTAGAGGCTCTGGCGAAAACCGGTGGATACTTAGATTCCGCACATCAGGTTAGCCTGTGTCACTTACCTTGGGGGTTCCCGTCTAAGCTCCGCCCTCTGGCACACGTGGGGCCTTCCTCTGCCATCAGGCTACCACTTGTATCCCTAACAGTACAAGTCAGCCATGACGGAGCCTGCAAGAGAAGCCTCACCGTTGGAAGAGATCTGCCAACACCTCGCAGCCCTGTCTCAAACCGTAAAGTCACTTTAAGACGGCTACACACAGCTAGAGGAACGGCTGCGCTCTACGACACTTCAGGGGGATCCTCCTGTATTATCTGCTTCCTCTCCTGCTGCAGCACTCTCTGCACCTGCTTCTGGCCCTACCGTAGTGATGCTGCCACCAGAACCTCGAGTTCCTGCTCCCGAAAAATATTCCGGGGATCGCGGTAAATTCCGCGCCTTTCGCAGCGCCTGCCAGCTGTATTTCTCCCTGCAACCTCGAACCTTTTCTTTGGAGACCACCAAGGTGGGGTTTGCTTATCTCCCTGCTCCTAGGCGAACCCCAGTTCGCCTAGGAGCAGGGAGATATCGGCTCCTTGAAGAGGGCAGCCCCCATTAAACTCCTTACGGTCATTTTTTGAGGCCATGGCACAGCTCTATGTTGACCCGCAGCGATCCTCCACCGCAGAAGCTGCGCTTCATGTTCTTCAGCAGGGTCGCAGGCCCGTAGAACACTACGTCACTGACTTCCGCTGCCTCAGTTCCGATACGTCCTGAAACGAAGCAGCACTCCGGTATCAGTTCCGTCTCGGCTTTCAGAAGGACTGAAGGACGAGCTGGCGCGGGTAGGTGTCCCCAACGCCTTGGAAGATTTGATTTCCCAGGCCATTCAAATCGTCCGGTGGCTACGGGAGCGCAGAGCAGAACGATCTCCGCAGCAGTTCAGACCAGCCTGGACGCTACCACGAGTTGCTCATCCTGCATACTTTTCTTCTGCTGGGTCAGCTCTTACCAACCCCGCTCCCGCTGGAGTCGCCTCAGATACGACTGAACCTTGGGATCATACGGCCTGGTTTGTCCCCGGAGGAGAGACGCCGTCACCAGTTGGGTAACCTGTGCCTGTATTGCGGTGAAGCTGGCCACTATGTGCGCTCCTGCCCGGCAAAATACCATAAGTTCATGCCGGCCTCACCATCTGTTGCCAGTTCCTCCCACCTAGCCTTTCCTGTGTCATTACAGCTTCCGGAAGGACTCGTCCCAGTTACCGCAATCATTGACTTTGGAGCCTGCCGTTGTTTCATTGATCGCTCGTTCGCCCTGCATGTTGCGTACCTCTCTGGCTCAAGACTAAGGACCTCACCATCTTCCTGGCTGATGGCTCCCACATCAAATCCGGGCCCGTGACCCAAGAAACTTTTCCCCTTCCTATGGTCTCCTCCTCCGGCCATAAGGAACTGATTAGCCTGGATGTTATCACATCCTCCTTATTTCCCATTATCCTGGGATTACCGTGGTTGCAAGCACATAACCCGCAAGTCAATTGGATCACAGGCACCATCCAGTTCCCATCTCTTTACTGCAAGATTTCCTGTCTACCCGCTCCTCCTGAATTCCCCAAGACTCTGTTCTGTCTTGAATCCGAACCTGATGTATGTTCTGTGGTGCCCAAAGCATACCATGATTTCCTGGACGTATTCAGCAAACGGGGAGCAGAGACCTTGCCCCCCCACCGTCCATATGACTGCCCCATCGACTTGCTCCCAGGAGCCGAAATCCCGTTCGGCCGGATTTACCCACTTTCTGAACGTGAGCTGGACGTCTTAAAGGACTATGTAGACGAAAGTCTGAAGAAGGGGTTCATCCATCCCTCTACCTCTCCAGCAAGGGCAGGTATCTTCTTCGTAGAGAAGAAGGATCACACCCTCCGACCCTGCATCGATTATAGGGATTTAAATAAAGTTACTATTAAAAAACGTTATCCCCTTCCTCTAGTCCCCGAACTCTTTCAGAGACTCAGATCTGCCATCCTGTTTACTAAGCTGGATCTTCGTGGGGCGTACAACTTGGTGCGCATCCGAGAGGGCGACGAATGGAAGACTGCTTCCCGCACTAGATTCGGACATTTCGAATACCTGGTAATGCCATTTGGCCTTTGTAATGCTCCTGCCACGTTCCAACACTTTGTGAACGACATCTTCAGGGATTGGTTGGATATCTTCGTCATCGTATTCTTGGATGACATCCTAATCTTCTCAACATCCCTAGAGCAGCATCGTGAGCACGTTCGAAATGTCCTCGGTCGCCTTCGCCAGCATGGTCTCTACGCCAAGGCCGAGAAGTGCGTTTTTGAGCAGAACAGTATCCCGTTTCTGGGGTTAATAATTTCCACAGAAGGAATAGAGATGGATCCTCAGAAGGTCTCTGCCATTCTGGACTGGCCACCTCCATCAGACAAAAAGGGAGTACAGCGCTTCGTTGGCTGCGCCAATTTTTATAGGAGGTTCATTAAGGGGTTCTCTAACATCATAGCCCCTTACTAAGAAGAACGTCCACTTCCAGTGGACCCCAGAAGCTCAGTCCGCCTTCTCGGTTCTTAAAAAACATTTTACCTCTGCCCCTATCCTAAGTCACCCTGCCTTACCCTATCTCCTGGAGGTAGACGCATCGGACGTTGCGGTCGGGGCAGTCATCTCCCAAAGACAGGGAACTAGAGACTTAACTCACCCAATAGCCTTCTTTTCTCGGAAACTCTCTCCCGCGGAGAAAAACTATGATGTCGGGGACCGGGAACTCCTGGCAATCAAAGCCGCTCTCGAAGAGTGGAGATATCTACTAGAAGGAGCATCACACCCGATTCTTATATTTACCGATCATAAGAACCTTGAGTACTTAAGATCTGCAAAGCGACTTAGACCCCGCCAGGCCCGATGGGCACTCTTCTTCTCCAGATTCTCATTCCATATCACCTATCGGCCCGGGTCGAAAAATGTCAAACCGGATGCCCTGTCCCGGATGTTTGATAATACTAAAGAAGAGTTGGTACCTGACACTATCCTGTCAGAGAAAAACTTCCTGCTCACTAGCCTGAAATCCCATCTTGAGCAAGCCTCTGCCAAAATTTCCTGTCATGAATCTGCAATCTAAAACCTAGAGCAGACTAATTGCAGTAATTGGCAAAGAGGCTGCCTTATTTAAACAGCTCAGAAGCACTGTGTCTTTGCTGACTTGTCTGCAGCTCTTCCTGTGTTCCTGAAGCCTGCTTCCTGTTACCTGTTTGATATCCGTTTTGACCTTTGGCTTTTTCCTGACCTTGTTGACCTGCTGCCCGTCCTGACCCCCGGCTTGTTTGACCATTCTCTCGGATCTCCCTTGTCTGCTTATCTGCCTTCGGATCTTGATCGGCTTCTTCCTTGGTGGGGTGACCCTGAGGACTGCAACCTGGTATCCACACGCAGCAAAATCCATCCTCACCACTAGAGGCACTGGTGAAAACCGGTGGATACTTAGATTCCACACCTCAGGTTAGCCTGTGTCACTTACCTTGGGGGTTCCTGTCTAAGCACCACCCTCTGGCACACGTGGAGCCTTCCTCTGCCATCAGGCTACCACTTGTATCCCTAACAGCCGCCTTCCTGCCTCTATGTCCGAAGCTATAGTTGTTTTCCTGCTGAAGCCCGGCAAGGATCCGCTTTTGTCGGATTCCTAAAGGCCCATATCTCTACTCACAACGGATGTTAAAATTCTAGCTAAGATACTGGCCACTAGGCTGTCCTCTGTTGTCCAGGGGGTTGTCCATAGGGATCAATCGGGGTTTATCCTGACCAGATCGACAGCACTTAATCTCCGCCGACTATTTCTGAACCTTCAGATCCCAGTAGACAACCCTGGGAACCGGGCAGTCTTTTCGCTAGATGCCGCTAAGGCATTCAATAGTGTTGAATGGGTGTACCTATGGGAAGTTCTCAAGCGCTTTGGTGTGGGAGAGAACTTTCTGAACTGGGTGTGGGTACTGTACGCTGCCCCCACGGGCAGACTGAGGGTGAACGGGGAGCTTTCTGGACCCTTCTGTTTGCACAGGGGGACTAGACAGGGCTGCCCGCTATCTCCATTGCTGTTTGCCATGGCACTGGAGACCTTAGCGGCGCGGATTCGGTCCTCCCCTGACATAGTGGGGTTCTGAAGGGGCTCCCATGCAGACGTTATCTCACTCTATGCGGATGACACACTGCTCTACCTAGGTGATACAGGGGAATCCTTGTGGGCGGTAATGTCCCTTATTGACTATTTTGGGTCCCTGTCGGGATTTTCCATAAATTGGGATAAATCAGTTTTAATGCCCCTTGATCCCATAACTCAGCCTCTTCCGGACTGTGCATCCACAGTGCGAGTGGTTGACTCCTTCAAATATTTGGGGATCCAGGTGTCTCCTGATCCTACCCAGTATATCACACTGAACCTCGTACCTCTGCTGCAAAGTTCCCTTGTCGGTGGCTGGGCGAGTCAATCTAATTAAGATGGTGTGGGCTCCTCAACTTCTTTATGTCTTGCACAACTCCCCAATCTGGATACCCAGGAAATGGTTCTATAGGATTGACTCCCAGTTCCATGAACTGATCTGGTGCAAAAAAGTGGCTAGGATTAAATTGGCTACCCTTCAGATGGGCCCAAACCCAGAGTATATTTTCTAGCCTTCCAGGTTCAGCATATGGGGGGGCTGGGGTCTTTTGGATCCATTCGATCCTATTGGGTCCTTATTGGTCCCTACTGACTCGACTCACCCTGTCCTTGTACACCTTGAAGCGGGGTTCTCCAATATGGGGACTTGGTTACCCACACTCTTTTTGATTCGCCTTGATTCGCATGGTGTGGCGCTGTGTCAAGGGGATGTTGCAGATCACAGGTTACCTTCCTCAGACTCCGATTTGGCATAATCGCAACTTTTCGGAACTGTTTCGTCTAGAGGGCGCGGAGATGTGGGAGGCCCATGGTGTATATTTTATAGCACAATTGTTCAGTGCTGGGGTACTGAAATATATTCAAGACTTACAGAGGGAGTTTGATGTTCCTAGGCACTGTTTCTTTCGCTACCTACAATTGAGACACGCGATAATGGCCCAGGCAGGCTTGGCTTCTTTGACACCCGACACTCACTGCCTGTTGGGTGAGGTGTTTCGGGTCTCGGACAAGAATATGATGTCACAGGTTTATGTCCTTCTGTTGGGATCCGTGCAGGACCCCTCTTCCCACCCTGCTCGTGTGGGGTGGGAGGGGGGATCTTGGACCCATAGATGGGTAGACGTGGGATCTTTGCCTCTCATCGATCCCTTTGGTGTCGGTGTCGGCCTCCCTTAAGATATCTCACTTTATTCTGTTTCACAGAGCATACAGAACACCAATGCAGCTGTACCGTTAGGGACGCAGATCTACACCCTTGTGCCCCAAATTTGAGAGAGACCAGGGTACACTTATACACATGATGTGGAGATGTCCCAAGCTGTTTCGCTACTGGGGGAAGGTAATTGACATGATCTCTAAAGTGTATAATTTTCAGCTACTAAGGGATCCTGACCCCAAATGCTCACGTTGCCGTGTTGCGATTGTTGTATATTGCTCGCAAATTAATTGCTAGATTTTGGATCGCCTCCAGGGTGCCGAGCAGGGGCCAGTGGATAACATAGGTCAATGCCTCTTTAATCAGGGAAAAGCTGACATACCAGCATCGAAATGCTCACAAGAAATTTGCCTCGTTATGGCAACCTTGGTTGGATGACCCGGCCTTGGCTCCCCCCAGTTGGTTATGGATCGGCTGCTCATTGGATAGGGTAGCATTTCTTGAGAAGAGTGCAGAGTTCTCCCATCCTTTCCCTTCCTTTCCCCCCTCCCCCCTCCCTTTAAGTTTTCTGCCACTGTTTTAATTTTTTCCCTTCCCTTCTCCTTTGCACTTAGTACTTCAGGTGGGTTTTTGCTACTTTACGGAGGTGTGTGCTATATTGCTAGATGTTCATGGTCCTATTACTATTGGGAGGGAATAACTGTATGTTTTTATTTATCCTTCTCGTATGCACATGGGAACATGCTCAGGTTTGTTTACTTGGCTGTAATTTTCACCTGAATTCGATGGTTTATGGATGACGTTTTCCTGTTCTGTTGCTGTTATATCCTTTACATATTTGTATTTTTCCGAACACTGGTTCTGTAACTGATTATGTCTACCGTTCATGTTATTTATTCAGTGTACTGTTTATACTCAATAAATATTAAAACATTTTTTAAACCTTTGGTGATCAAATGAAAAAAAAAATGCTTTTTAGACACTTGGAGACCAAAATAGAGTCATTTTGACCCAAACAAATGTTTCAGGCAGTTGGTTACCAAATGCAATTATCTTGTCCAAAACCGGCTTTTTAAGACTCTAATCGACGAAAATACAGTCATTTTGACTACATTTTTATTTCAGACCTTTGGTGACCAAATGCAGTTATTTTGACTAAAAGGGGCTTTTTAGACACTTGGAGACCAAAATAGAGTCATTTTGACCCAAAAAAATGTTTTCAGATCACTGGTTAGGAAATGTAATTATCTTGTCTAAAACCAGCTTTTTAAGACTCTAAAAGACAAAAATACTGTCATTTTGGCTAAAAAAGTTTTTCAGACCTTTGGTGACCAAATGCAGTTATTTTGACTAAAAAAGGCTTTTTAGACACTTGGAGACCAAAATAGAGTCATTTTGACCCAAACAAATGTTTCAGGCGATTGGTTACCAAATGCAATTATCTTGTCCAAAACCGGCTTTTTAAGACTCTAATAGACGAAAATACTATCATTTTGACTAAATTTTTTTTTCAGACCG
>NW_028119698.1:0-69000 GCF_965119305.1 Pelophylax lessonae
GTTTTACTAGGTGAAAAACGCTCAGGTGTGAACAGGGCCTTATGCACAAAATTAGTGTGATCTGTTAATGAATTTATCTTCCTAGCTAAAAGTATAGTGTTAATAGGTTTAAAGATACTTTAATTTCTGCCTCCATGTTTTCAACTCTGTCACCCAACTGCTGCTACATGATTCATGATCTTTAAGTTTTGCCTTAGCAAGCACCTCACCTCCTGGTCTCTGTGCTCCAGGGATTAGTGCAGGCATGCCCAACCTTTTGAAGAGTGTGGGCCACTTAAGTGACTTGGTAACTGGTCACGAGCGGAGCTGGTGGTTGACAGACACAGCCCGCTCTACTCTATAGACCCTCCGATCTGCCCAGGCACAAGTAGATGGATCCCCTTCTGTTTTTTTAGCAGATCAGATTGGAGGTAAGTGTGTGTAAGCAGACATAAGTCTGTTTACATCTGGCACTCCATAGAGGTGAATGGAGGGTCCGATTGGGCCCACCTGCAAAAACGGACAGGTGGACCCAATTGGACCAGTTGTGTGAAAGGGGCAAAAAGCTGCTTGCACACTGATGCACTGCAGTTTCCCCGCACTATGGGTACTGTGCAGTGCACCTGTGGCTTTCCTGCGGGTTAGCTGCATTTGGCATAGTCTTCTATTATATCCTGCAGGTGTGGTGCACTTTCTGAAAGCGCACCAAAATTCCTGCATTCAGGAGTTTTGTTGCACTTTCAGAAAGCGCCCCAATACCGAGGGTAATAGAAGACTATGGCTCAGTGCAGGTAACCCGCAGGTGCACCTGCAGATAATTTTGAAATCAGCCTAGTAACCACTGCAGAAGAGAGGTGCCCATATATAGACATGATTTTATAATATAAACTGACCTTTAATAATAATCTTCCATTCTGGAATATCTCCTGCTAAAGGTATTGCCCACTGTTGCTGTCCCAGACAATTGCAGCTGGTATCACTCTTCCTGTAACAGGAGCTGGTGCTATACAGGAAGCCACCCACAGCCATGCTTTCTTTAGCATTGGCTCCATTTAGAACACTGATGGTCTGATTAGAACACTGATGGTTTGGGATAGAAGGTCGGGAACCTGTGATCTGATCTTGTTGACCAACTTTCAGGAGGTTGCAGGCAACATCAGAGGGCTTCCGATTGGGCATCCCTGAATTTCTTATCATACAAGATTTATATAGCGCCAACGGTTTATGCAGTGCTTTACAGTATAAAAGGGAGAAAGTACAGTTACAATAGAAATAAATACAAGAGAGTTAGGAGGTCCCTGCTCATATGAGCTTGCAATCCTAATAGGGTGGGTCAAGTGGTATAAAAGGTCGTAACTGTGGGGGGGATCAGCTGATGGAAGTGATAAAAATTAATTGGAGGAGTGATAGGCTTCCCTGAAGATATGAGATTTCAGGGATCGCCTAAAGGCAGGCGGAAAGTTCTAGAGAATGGGAGTGGCTCTGGAGAAGTCCTGGAGATGAGCATGGGAGGAGGAGACAAGGGAGCTAGAGAGCAGTAGGTCTTGAGAAGAGCGAAGAGAATGGTTTGGGTGATATTTGGAGACAAGAGCAGTGATGTAGCTCGGGCAGAGTTGTGAATGACGTTGTATGATGATGTTAGAATTTTGAATTGAATGCGCTGGGCGATCAGAAGCCAGTTTAGGGATTGGTGGAGAGGGGTAGCAGACACTGAGCGGTTGGTAAGGTAGATGAGTCTGGCAGCAGCATTCATGATAGACTGAAGAGGAGATAGCCTATGGAGAGGTAGGACTATGAGAAGGGATATGCAATAGTCAAGGCGAGAGATAACAAGGGAGTGAATGAGTAGCTTGGTCGTTTCATTAGTTAAAAAGGGGAGAATTTTAGAGATGTTACAGCGGTGAATTCTACAAGCTTTTGACAATAATTGGATTTGGGGCTGAAAGGACAGGTCAGAGTCAATGATTACACCTAGCACCCTGTCGTGAGGGGAGGGATTGATGGTTACATTATTGATCTTGATGGAAAAGTCATGGCACAGGCAGGGGGGAATATTATCAGCTCAGTTTTAGAGAGATTTAGTTTAAGGAAGTGGTGTGACATCCATGCTGATATGTATGTGCTACCATCTCAGTCACTCAGATCTTACCGTCTGCCAATGCCAAGTGCGGCATCAATTACAAGTCCGCCACCACATTCCCCTTAAAGTGGAACTTTACCCATAACTTGAGAAAAAAAAAATAACATTCTTTAGCGAGGAACATACTGTACATTCCACATTATTATTTACCTCCAGCATTGCTCCTGTGTCTTCTTGCCGGAGACTGCCATTGTCCTTAAGCCTAAGAGCCATTGAGCAGCAGTAAATATTTAGGCTGTTAGGTGATCGGCCTTTAGTGGCTCTGATTTTGGAGAGCAAATGAGCAGAGCAGGGTGAGACCGTGTATTACTGGATTTTAAACAGTATAGGCATTTATTTTTAATGTTATACATTGCTATACTTGGAAAAGGGACCAGCCAGGAGTGATCTAGCAGAACTTCATTTTTTAGCGGAACTTCATTTTCTGACTAAAGTTCCACTTCAGTTACAACCACTACATTTTTGCCAATTAGGTTGCTTTGGTTTGGGGGAATCGGATGAGAACGGACTGCCTGTCTGTTCTCATCCGATCCGATCAGCCAGACGGATGGAAAATAGGGTTTCCATCCATCTGGATTTGACGGACAGGATTGGATCGGATGTCAGCGGACATGTCACCGCTGATATCCGCTGCCCCATAGAAATACATGGAGCATCCGTTCAGATCTGCCTGAAAAACTGACAGGTGGATCTGAATGGACCCTATGTGTGAAAGGGGCCTAAGAAAAATGGGGATGGGAGTCTGCTCAGACGAATTTATTAATATCTCTTTTTGAATTTTGAAATATATATTTTATTTATTCTTGTTGGGATCGCTCTAAATAGATATAGTAATTTAGGGAGTACTATCATTTTGATTGCTGTTATTCTGCCTAGAAAGGAAATATGGTAGGATTTCCAGGCTTTCAGGGATCGTCTGATCTTTAGTAGTAATGGTGTGTCATTTTTGGGAAACACATATTTCAAGTCAGGGGTAAGGTGTATGGCTAAAATGGAAGTCAGGGATATTTATTGGCATTCCTATGGACTTTGATATGTTAACAGATAGTCCTGAAGCGGATGAAAAATTCTGAAGAGTATTCAATACGTTTGGGAGGGAGGTGAGAGGTTGTGTAAAGAATAAAAGCATATCATCTGCATACATGTTTAATTTGTATGTGTTATTTGCGGAAGTGTATCTCTTGATATCTGGATTATTTATATTGGCTGTAGCTAGTGGTTCAATTGCCAATGCAAAA
This sequence comes from Pelophylax lessonae, assembly GCF_965119305.1. NCBI lineage: Eukaryota > Metazoa > Chordata > Amphibia > Anura > Ranidae > Pelophylax > Pelophylax lessonae. The sequence goes on from NW_028119698.1 coordinate 3,358, forward strand.
AGGAGGGGGGGGAGTGGCAACCCTGTCTTGTACCTATGCTGAGTTATAACCTGGTAATCTTATTCTGGTCTGGGTTGTTATATAAAGCATGAAAACCATGAAGATAATCTCCTGTCAATCCATATCTGGGGAGAATCTTGTCAAGATAATCCTAGGAGATGCTATCAAAAGCCTTATTTATATCAAGGCTTAGTAATAAAAGGGAGTTTGATTTTGCATTAGCGTCTTGTATTAAATCTGTGGCAAGGCGTATATTATCCGTAATTTGACGACCTGGAATGAAACCAGATTGAAACTGGGAGATAAGGGAAGAAATTACTGAAGAGAGTCTGTTAGCTAATAGCCTACTGAAAATGTTGTGGTCATTGTTGATTATTGAGATGGATCTATAATTTTGAGGAAGGGTGTGATCTTTATCAGGTTTAGGGATCAGGGACATGTTTGCGAGCAACATTTCCTCCGGGAATGTGCCTCCCTTCAGGATATCATCGTATAGAGTCATCAATTTAGGCGTAAGTTGAGGGGAAAATTGTTTATAGTAAAAGGAGCTGAATCCGTCTGGGCCTGGTGCAGAATTTTTCTTAACCTCCCTGGCGGTCTGATTACGTACAGATTTCTGTGCTAAAAGTGGTACATTGTTTTGCATAGAAATGAGCACTTACGTACTGCGAAATGCATTGTGGTCTAAGCCTGAACTTTTGATCCCAAATACGTCATTTCCTGGCGGTGGAACGCACGACGAAACGCACGCCATCACCGCTATACTACTTTTAAGCCCTGAAGTGATCCTGCCGGTCGACAGGCCCATCGGCTTTTCATACAGCAATTAAGAGCCTTCTTATCGGTGCTTGGAAAGCACCGTACGAAGTAATCACCCATCTTTATTTTATCTTTAGTTTTATAAAATGGTATTACACTATTCTGGCTTCCTGTCTCCTATATCCCCTATACTGAGATATACATATAGAGACCTTATATGGGATTGTTGCTGCTGGAGAAAGTAAGCGATCCATTAACCCCTTGAAGCCCTAAGAGAATCCCAATCACATGACCCATTGAAATCCATTGAGGAAGGAGGAATAAGAGTGACCATACTTATATGTACCCAAAGCCTGCAGGGTCTGTGTGACCCACTTACCTCTGGTGAGCATATAAATATTAAACACCTTGCTCACTGGATCACGCGCTGGGAACACCTGATGCTTTTATCTCACTTCTGAAGAAATATATTTGTTCACTTCTTTAATCACCATATGGACTGAAATACTAATAGGGGCATACCCTGCACCTTAAGAAGTCACTATTTAAGTGATTCACTGTTTCCAGTCACTTTTGAGTCACAAATTTTGATCACAAGTGTCACTAATACTTCACTCATATTTTAAACCAGTCCATGAAATTGTTTTTTAAGTTGATATTTGCACTGATATTGCACATCTATTTTTGGTTTTATCTACCTATTATATATATTATATATATATGTAGCACGGTCACAGCACAGTCACTTTAGCACTATATCACCTTTATAATATATTTGTATATATTGTGATCAGTGTTTGTAGTTGCATTTTATGTGTAATTCATTTCTCCATCTATCGGATACACTTTATTTTACATAATTTATCAGCGCCCTCACACTTGTCACCTAATTGTTTTTTCAGCTTTATAGTTTAGGAGAGAATCCAACTCTGTTCTCTTGGCTGTTATTTTTTCCGCGATTAAGGGGTTGTGTGTGTTCATATGTGTTTTGTAGATTTTTTGGGGGACTTTTGTGATAGTTAAAATCTTTTTCCCATCTTGGTTTGTTATGGGTAACTGCCAATCTAATCAGTTTACCCCTGAGGATTGCTTTGTGGGCTATCCATAGTGTAGAGCTTGAGGTTTCTGGGTTATCATATAGAGTAAAATATTCTTCTATGGTTGAGGCTACATCTAACTGATGTGCAGGGGGGGCGTGTCCGGACGCTGGCCGAGATGGCCGCATGAAGAGGGAGCTCCGTTCCAGCCACGGACTAATCCGCTGCCATCCACTCACCTGGCCTCCGGATCGGCGCACGGACTTCTACTCCCGGAGCTGACAGGGTCTAGGGAGCCGGCCATCCTCCTATTTTGCCCATCCTGACGGAGATCACGCCGGACCGGCGCCTGCGGCCTACCCGCGCCATCGCGGCCTCCCACGCCACCGCGGCCTACCCGCGCCATCGCGGCCTACCCACGCCACCGCGGCCTACCCGCGGCATCGCGGCCTAGCTGGATCCGGGGACGGTAAGAGACATCCGAGGCAGTCTTCCCCCGATGGCCCTCTATTAGCCGCCAGGCCGGCTGTGCAGCTGGGGACCCCGCTCTCCGCGGTAGGACGCTCCAGGCCGCCGCTGTCCGCCATCTTGCCACCCACCCTACACCCACCTTCTGCACTGAGGAGTCCTAGAAGACCCACCTAGCCACAAAGAGATCACTGGGGGTCCCATCCTCTCCCCCCCCTACTGTGTTGCTGCTGATCTGAGACACGCTCTGCTTCTCTGGATTCCCACTGCTGAGGGAGGCTGTGGCCTGGACAAGGTTTCTTTGCTGCTGTTGCCCTGCAGAATATTGCTCGCAGCCCCTGCAGAATATTGCTCACAGCCCCTGCAGAATATTGCTCACAGCCCCTGCAGAATATTGCTCACAATCCCTGCAGAGTATTGCTCACGGCCCCTGCAGAATATTGCTCACAGCCCCTGCAGAGTATTGCTCACAGCCCCTGCAGAGTATTGCTCACAGCCCCTGCAGAGTATTGCTCACAGTCTCTGCAGAATATTGCTCACAGTCCCTGCAGAGTATTGCTCACAGTCCCTGCAGAGTATTGCTCACAGTCCCTGCAGAGTATTGCTCACAGTCCCTGCAGAGTATTGGTCACAGCCCCTGCAGAGTTCTGCTCACAGCCCCTGCAGAGTATTGCTCACAGTCCCTGCTGAGTTCCCCTCAGCCTGACAAGGACCTATCTGCTGCTTCTGAGGCTCCTCAGCTACATCCTCATAGATCTGCAGAGTATTGCACCAGGCCTCCACTCCTTGCCTCACGAATACCTGCACCGGATCATCTGTCTCTCTGCTCCTCTTTTGCTGTGGATTGCTAAGCTCAAACTTATCCTACATTGACAGACTTGCACTACCTGCCCGTGTCTTCACTCCCGTGTGGATTTCATTGCAACTGATTTGAAGACACTGGTCATGCGGTGCTGAGCCACGAGATCATCCGGCTCCAGCAGTTACGTGTTAGTCTAGCTACACCTACCATATACATGTCGGCGGGCAATTCCCACCCCGCCGACCCTTCAGACCTTCAACAGAGCTCTATGCAACGTTACCTACTGCGCACTGCGCCAACGGAACCCCGCTCCCCTAGACCTGACAAGATGGCGACCGGTCGCGCGGTGGGTAAAACTAAACCCCCCCCTCCACCGTCTCAGCCGGCTTCCCTTAGTGTGGATGCGGGTTGTGCGGATCGACCTCCTTCTCCAGCGACGTCCTCTTCCTCATCTCTCCTGCCCAGCTCTTCTGCACTAAATGGGGGTCCAGACGCCCCGGATTGTGGAGGAACCCTCCGGTCGGAGGCAGCTTCCCTTCTCTCGGCCTTCAGGTCGGACTTCGACTCCTGGGCCTCTAAAATGGAACTCTCCCTGCATGCTGAATTAAATGCGATCCGTCAGCAGATTTCCACTACTGACTCCACTGTTGCCTCCGTCACCGCTACTCAAGCAGCCCACGAGTCCCGCATTTCCGCACTGGAGGCTGCTTCCCGTGACCACCTCCGCCGCCTGCGTCAGCAACAACTTCGCGTTGACGACGGCGAAAACAGGAGTCGCAGGAACAACATTAGGATTCAGGGTCTCCCTGAGGCCACCTCTGGTACGGACCTTAAACCCACTGTGACTGCCATTCTCAATCAGGTTCTCGGTAGAGCTCCTACCACAACCATCGAACTAGACAGGGTGCACAGAGTGGGGGGCCCAGGAGGTAGGGGTGATGATCGTCCCCGTGATGTGTTATGTAGGGTTCACTACTATACCCTGAAGGAAGAAATAATGAGGAAGGCTTGGCAACAGGGTCCTCTGGACTTTGATGGCTCCTCCATCCACCTATACCCCGACCTATCCCGCAACACCCTACACATGCGGAGAGTGGTCCGTCCCTTACTGGACTTGCTACGCCAAATTGGGGCCACCTATACATGGGGGCACCCCTTCAGCATTAAAGTTACTTTCAACTCCAGGAAGTTTGTGCTGGCGGATCCTGATCAACTGACTGACTTCTTCTCCTTCCTGGGACACACTCCAGTGGACATTCCGAACTGGCTGGATCCTCCTGCTGAATGGGTGCGACCACAGACATCTGGCCCTCTTCCTCAGAGAAGAAGGCGCTCCCGCTCACGCTCTGCCATACCCAGGAGTGGGGCCCGCCGCCCTCAGTCCCCGGAAGCTTGATTACCGCATATACCGCACTCTACACTGACTATCCTGATGTGACCGGACCCTATCTGTTGACCCTCTGTTTTCCCTCTCCCGCTCTACCATGCTTCTCTCCACAGCTACCAGCCTTAACCGTCGGAGACTGACCTTACTTCTGCCCTTTGCTATTGCTATATCTGGCTGGGGTTTGAGGGGGTTCCGGAGAGACCGTTACCGCTGGGGATTTCTGGTCCACCAGTCCTTAGTTATTTTTATGTTCCATGTTATTGGTATTACTTGATATGCAATGATGATGCTTCCTGTTGGTGACAATTTGTGTATGTATTTTTTCTCCGTATTTACTGCTCATCGCCCCATGGCTTCCTGCACTTACTGTTTTAACCTGCCCTTACCCCTGCCCTTTGCTGTTATCCTGACCAGCTGGGGTTTGGGGGGGGGGACACCTGACGCCGCATGATTCCGTTGGATCTGGTCTTATCAGATAGTATTTCAATTGCTATTTCGTTGTTGATCTCCCATATGTCACGAGGTTGTAACTTTCACCCCCAAAAGCCGCAATTCTACGTCTTTCCCATTCTCCCTGTATTGAGCTCTGATATTGTCAATTTTTTTTTTTTTTTTTGGTGTATTCCTAACTGATTCTTTTAGGTCTGCTGTGTTGCCGGACCCACTCATGTGCTTCTAACTCCCTCTTCACATTTCCACCCCCCCATAGGTTGAGCACGGTTCTGTGCCCATATCGTATGTAACGTACGGTGTCCTGTACTCAGGCACCATAGTTTCCTTGGCTCCTTTCCTGGAGTCCCCCTTGTCTACTCCTCAGTGTACCACTTAGTTTTCCCCTCCTTTTCTTCTCTATTTTTCTTTTTCTTTTCTTTTCCTATTTTCCAGGTTTACCTACTACCCTCTACCTGCCCGCTCGCGTCCCACTAGGGCCCACACGGTAAGTGCTCGCCCCCGACTTACCCTAGGCTCCTATAATGTACAGGGCCTCAATATAGCTTCTAAGCGGGGGCAAGTTCTATATCATATGCATAAGCACCATGTCAATATCTTGCTACTCCAAGAGACTCATTTTTGCTCCGACTCTGTCCCTGCTTGCTCCAACAGGTACTACAACCGATGGATTCACAGTTCTAATCCGCTTCAGAAGTCCAAAGGGGTGTCTGTGGCTTTTCACAAATCCCTGCCAGTCAGTGTGGTTGACCAGGTTACGGACCCACAGGGGAGGTACGTGCTAGTTAAGTTTGCACTCTGGGGGACGACGTACACGGTCGCCAACTTCTACTTGCCTAATACTAATCAGGTCGCCTCGGCCTTGCGATACCTTGAACTGCTTGCGAGGTTCGCGGAGGGGAGGGTCATCCTGGGTGGCGACTTCAATCTTCCTTTGGACCCGCTGCTGGATACCTCCTCCTCTCGCTCATCCCTCTCCTATACGAAGTTACGCGCCCTGAAGCGTGCCCTTCACAGCATGCGCCTTGTTGATGTAGGGAGGATCCTCCACCCGACCTCTCGGACCTACACTCACTTTTCGTCGGCCCATCAATCATATAGCAGGATAGACTATTTTTTCGTGGATCATGCTTGCCTTGATTGGTCCCCCGAGGATAGCGTTGGGACATTGGTCTGGTCCGACCATTCCCCGATCTTTCTCACACTATCCCCCCCGGATACTCCGCTGAGAGAGTGGACCTGGAGGCTTAATGACTCTATACTGGCGACCCCGGGCTGTGTGGACACGATCTCCACTGTCGTTAACCATTTCTTTTCGGACCACGCTGACGACCCTACGCCCCTTCCTTGTCAGTGGGAGGCGCTCAAAGCAGTGCTACGGGGTACCTTTATTCAGATGGGTACCCGGCTTAAAAAAGAAAGATCAGCCTCCATTGCAGCTGCGACTCTAAAGCTCCGCGAACTAGAAACGAAGCACAGCCAGACCCCTTCCGATGCCATTCTAGCAGACCTCTCTATGGCCCGCTCCCAACTTAGAGACCTATATGTGGCCTCTGCCCACACGTTTGACCAGAAACTGGCCCTGCACAGATACAAGTCCCAGGATAAATGTGGACGCCCTTTGGCTGGCGCTCTCCACCCACGCACTGCCTCTACGTTTATCACCCAGATTCGTGACCCTACAGGGTCCCTGGCGACGACCCCAACACAAATTGGTCAATCCTTTGCAACCTACTACCAGTCGCTTTACAATATTTCTGCGTCCCTACCCCAGGGTGCCCCAAGGGCCTCCCTCGACGACAAGGCCGCGTATGTGTCGACGACCGCCCTCCCATCCTTGCCTGATGAGGCCGTATCAGACCTAGAAGTGCCGATCTCAGCTGACGAGGTTATGGCGGCGATTGCATCCTCCCCTACTGGTAAAAGTCCTGGCCCCGATGGCTTTACTGCTAAGTTTTATAAGGTGTTTGGCTCCCTTCTGGCCCCTTTTTTAGCCCGGGTATTTAACTCGATTCCGGACGGCTCTGCATTTCCACCTCAGACGTTGGAGGCCCACATATCTCTAATTCCAAAACCGGGGAAAGACCCCGCCTCGTGCGCCAATTACAGGCCTATCTCTTTGATTGGAATTGACCTTAAACTCTATGCTAAGATCCTAGCGACCCGACTGAAGCCTTTATTGCCAGACCTTATCCATAAGGACCAAGTGGGCTTTGTCCAGGGCCGAGAAGCTAGGGACAACACCCTGAAGACCCTCTTGCTTACTGATTATGCCCGCTCCCAAGCTGTACCCCTATGCATGCTGACAGTGGACGCGGAGAAGGCCTTTGATCGCGTGGACTGGCATTTTTTTACGTCTTACCCTGGAGCAAATCGGTGTAGGCCCGTTGATGCTAGCTAGAATTATGGCCCTCTATAAGTCGCCTTCCGCTAGGCTCCGAATTAACGGTTCCCTGTCCCCTGCTTTCAGCATACACAACGGCACGCGCCAGGGTTGCCCCCTATCTCCGCTCCTCTATGTCCTGGTTATGGAACATTTGGCCGTTGCACTTCGCAACAACCCCAATGTTTGCGGACTGACCATTGGCCCCATACATTCTAAGCTGGCACTGTTTGCCGATGACCTACTGCTCTATATCACTTCTCCTCAAAAGTCCCTGCCCGCGATCCTGACCGAGTTCCGCAAATTTGGCCTTGTGAGCAACTTTAAAGTTAATCACTCTAAATCGGAGATACTAAATATCTCCCTGCCTAACTCAACTCTCCAGCGTATCTCGGATGCTTATCCCTTTAAGACGGGATCCTCCTCCGTTCGCTACTTGGGCGTCCAGCTACCTTCTGACCCGACACGACTCTTCGCTGACAATTTTGCCCCTCTCTTCACTAAAACCCTATCTGACCTATCTACCTACTCCACGAAACGCTTGTCCTGGTTTGGGAGGATCAATGTTCTGAAGATGGACGTTCTACCTCGTTTTTTATACCTCTTTCAAGCGCTTCCTATCCACATACCTGCCTCCTTCTTTGACAAGCTACGCAAAGCGCTCTCGAGATTTGTATGGTTTCATAGCCGACCCCGCTTAAAATATGCGACTCTCACCCTTCCAAAGTCTAGAGGGGGCACTGGTATCCCAGATTTCGCTCTCTACCATCGAGCGGCGACCTTGACGCGCTTAGTGGATTGGTTTCACAATGCCCCAACTAAACTGTGGGTGCAACTTGAACACCTTCTGGCCCCTTTCGATCTCAGGGCACTCCCCTGGACCCCGGTGCATCTCCGTGGCCACACTTCTTCCTTCGGCGCTTTAACGCGTCAGACCTTGCGGGTCTGGGATTGCCTGAATAAATCGGGACGTCTGTCAAGTCCTCAGGGCCCCATGACACCCTTCTTTGGATCCCCAGCATTCCCTCCGGCGGCCTCGTGTTCCAGATTTGGCCCCTGGAGTGCGACGGACCATCGACGGGTGGCCCAGATTCTCCGAGCTGACCCGTCCCTGTTGATTTCTCCTGCATCCGCCACCACCAGTGGTGATCTTGTGAACTGGCTGCAGCGCCGCCAGGCCCTCTCTTATATGCACACTCTGCCCTCGTTGACTGATGTTAGAGGAGATCCTTCGGAGTTGGACTCTATCCTGCTCCAGGATGTTCCCCCCACGCACACGGTGTCTCTCTTATACTCCTTGCTACTGCGCACCCTCCGCCCTGACCCGCCGACATATACTGCTGTCTGGGACAAGGACCTGGGCCGAACCCTTTCATCTACCGACTGGCACAAATGTTTTGCGATGACCCACTCGCTGTCTCCTGCTACCCAAGTTCAGGAGAAGGGGTTCAAACTCTTAAGCAGATGGTACAGGTGCCCTTCCTCGATTGCCTACATTGACCCAATCCAGTCGGACCAATGTTGGCGGTGCTCGTCCTCGAGGGGAACGCTTATCCATATCTGGTGGGAATGTCCCCAGATCCATGAATTGTGGACAGGAATCATAGCTCTGTATTGCAGGCTCCAGGCGACCATTGTTCCTGCGACGCCGGAACTGGCCTTGTTGTCTTTGTTACCCGGTTCCTTCCGGTCGATCAAGAGAGACGTTCTGAGGTTTTTCTTGGCGGCTGTTCGGACGGTGATACCCAGACACTGGAGGACCAAGCACGTACCCTCTAAACTTGAGTGGGCTCTGGAACTGGATCGGCTTAGGGACATGGAAAACCTGTTGGCGCGGGAGGGGGGCAGGGAGGACCGATTCTCTGCTGCTTGGAGGTCCTGGGACATGTTTCGGTGTTCGGATGCCTTTCAGTCCTGGCTCGGGACGTCTGTGCTACCCGGTGCTGGGGGGCAGTAGTGGGACGTGGGGGGCCCCTCCTGATTTCATCCACCTTCTTTTTCCCCCCTTGGCATACCTCTTTACATTCTCCTGCTTTATCCCATCCTCTAAGCTCTTTTCCCCTCTCTAGCTATATCATTGACACCATAAGGCAATTCTCTTTGTTTATTTGTTGTTTTTAGGTGTTTCTTACTGGAAAACCGAGATATTTAACAATGCCTACCACACTTTCCACATTCTTCCCAAGTGACGCCAACCATGAAAGTGTTTGTACCGGTGTTGGCCTTTCTTTGATTTTTCTCTTATTTATGTTAACACCTGACACCCCAAGTTGCTGTTATCTTGTCCTTGTGCTGCTGCCAGGTTCTAATGGACCTGGCGATTTAGGTTCCATATTGGCACTTATTGATGTTGATTGTTGTATGCATTTACTCACGGTTTACTTTATGTCATTCCTGAACAACTTATTTTACTGTATGTTTCATGCTCCATGCTTCTCCCCTAACTCTGTAAAACCCTTCTCTTTCAATAAAATAAGATTGAACTAACTGATGTGCAGGATCAGATATTAGGGCTTCATTAAGTCTCCAAGAATAAGGAGTAGGAGAAAGACCTATGAACGTGGTGGAGAAGGAGTTAATATGGTGATCAGACCATGAGTAGGGGGATATAGAGGCACTAATGGAGTTCGCTAAAATAATAGGTGTACAAAAAATAAAATCAATACGGGAGTATGAATCGTGGGGATGTGAGTAAAAAGTGTACTCACGAGCCCCCACATTCAAAGATCTCTAAGTGTCAAATAATTGCAACGTGTTCAGGTGATAATTGGTGGTTTTGGAGAAAGCGTTGGAGTGAACACAATATTTACTACGGTCCCAGTTGGGATGAAAGACCGAGTTAAAGTCTCCGCCCAAGATTATGTTTGACGAGTGGTAACGCTCAAGAAGATAAAAAAAGTTGGTGAAAAAAGAAGATTGGGCGTGGGTGTAAACATTACCTATTGTCAATTCGCGTCCAGCTAGGAGGCCTTTAATAATAATAATAAAATGACTGTCCTCATCCCTGTACACCTGTTGAACCTCTATAGGGAAAGTGCGGTGTAACAAAATTGCAACACCCTTGGTTTTGGAAGTTGAACTGGTGTAAAAGGATTGATTATAGGATTTATGAAAGTAAGTGGGATGTTTGTCCTTAAGAAAATGGGTCTCCTGTAATAGTAGGATTTTAGCGTTCAATTTGTTATATTGAAAAAAATCCTTGTTCCTCTTATTGGGGGAGTTAAAACCTTGGACATTATGTTACAATATAATTACTGCCATGATGAAATAAGGTGTTTAGAGGGCAAATTCAAAATGTGAATGGAAACTACCTGCCATAAACGGGGAGTGCATAGTTGAATATGATCTTTCAATATTTCTAAATGTTTAAACATGTTAAGCATGAAAAACCATAAAGCGATATATTCCTGAATAACATAATTGACAACATACCAACAAACCGTTAATGAAAAATAATTTGTAGTATTTTGTATAATAGCTGAACTTTACACAAGAATAGTATGTGTGTAAATTAAGATTGGGGTCTGAGGGAAAAGTCATCCTCAGACAACAATAGAGCTTTACATGGAGTATAAAATATCTCCAACTCTGCTCAACCTCAACGAGTACAACCATACCAAGCATAGCATTCCATACCAATCGAATAACCCTAGAGGGAGAGGAGAGGAGAGACTTACTCATAACATCTCCGCTTGGTATATGTCCTGGAGGGGTCAGAGCCGAGTGGGGGAAAATCATGTTGGCATGTAAACAGGCAGCCGCCATGTAAAACTAGGTTTAACCGTGCATACCTGATGAATACATTAGAACAAGCAAATATGAGATGAAAAAACAATAAGTAAGAAATTCTTATGATAGGAACTTTGCTCTAATTAGGGCTATTACAATATTATTGAGTAATTGATGCAATAGGATAATGGCAAAAATAAAAAGTAGCAAAAAAACGTTGAGGCATCTAAATAATTATAGTGTTAGGGAAAAGTTGAAATCCACATTGGATAATTGGATGTAATACTCTCAAAAAGGCACAAGATGTCCTCAGAGAGTCTAACAAAAAAAGTTGTTAGGCTACAATTCCTGAGAAACAAAGTTATAAGTAAACCTGTGATGAGCAGAAGGGTTGAAGTTCACCAGAAAATCACTAGATTTCATCAAATAGCTGTCCCAACGGCTTTCATGAGCCAGAAAACCTTGAAATATGGAAAGAAAAATAATTCAAATGGAAATTCTGAGGCAACTGGATTAAAGCTAAGGAGAGGGCTCCATGGCTGGATGGTGATGGACTTCAGAGTGAGGGAGGCCCAATGGCATTTTAATACATGGGAACATCATAAAAAAATTTTGAGAGGAGTGGGCCATGCATAACATATATGATGTATTGACATCCAATACTCATCCGATAATGATAAACGTTAACATGGCTTGTTCATATGGGTGCATAAATTCAAAGGGAGAAAAAAGGTGACATTAGACCAGGATTGAATTAAAATGATTCAGTGTAAAGCGAGAAAAAAAAAGGAATTTCAATCTGGCGGAGGGGGTCCAGCATCATGCCTAAATCTGCATCTGTCCCTGTGGGGGAGTAGGCATATTCCATATGGGGATGGGGCGAGGTGTAGAAGGGGTCCGTCCGTGGTATAGCACCTGGGTCCAGGAGGCCTAATTTTATCAAAATGTCCTGACCTTCAGGAATTGAAGAGGCGATGTAAGTAGTGCCATTATGAGGGACAATCAGTTTAAAGGGGAAACCCCAGTGGTATCTGATTCTGGCAGAGGAGAGAGCAGTTGTAATTTCCTTTATTTTCCTCCTATCTAAAGTGGCTTGTATATCTTCTTTTATGAGAAAATCCTTCATACACAGTACTATATCTGTCTGAGGTTTGTTGGGCGGGGGGGGGGGGGGGTTTGCAAGTAATGCTCTGAATTATGTCACAAATAAATGCATGTGCTTCTTGGTCAGGGAGAAAACTCAGAAAAAATTTTGTGGAAAATGCAGTAAGGTCAGTGATTGTTTCAGGGGCTCCCCTAATCCTGAGGTTATTCCTTCTTTTTCTGTTATCTAAGTCCTCCACATGCGACTGTAACTGGACAAATGCAGAGGACAAAGCCTCATGCTCCCTGGAGACATCATTGTATGCGATGGCAAGTTCACCGTGTTTGTTTTCAAGTAAGTCAGTGTGGGAACCAAGGGCAGCAATTTCTTGGGAGAGGGTGGCTGTGGATTTCTGGATTTCAGTTTGGATCTTAGTTAAAGGTTTGGAGCATAAGGATTCAAAACTAAGGTCAAGATCCAATTTAGTGAGAGGGTAATACTCAGGGGCGGACTGACCATACGGGCATTTAGGGCACTGCCCGGGGCCAGTAGGGGGCCCCATGATGCTCGCCATCTTTCTATATTCAGGGAAGCTGTCAGCATGGTAGTGAAGCCGAGTATAACACGGATAGACTATTTGGTGTGAGCTGGAGCAGGCACAGGGCAGAGGAACACACAGCAGCTCTGTGCTCCGAGGTTGTGTTACACTTTGAGCTATGGGAGAGTAAAAACAACATCTGATGTGGGAGTGCAGAGACAGTATTTCAGATTTGATGGACCAGCAAGCTGGAAGTAGAATTGAAAGTCCGTAAAGCTTTCTGCTCTCTGTATGACTGCTCTGACTTGCTGACGTCTGTGGAAGAGCCCTGAGTGTTAACCATTGCTTATCTGCTGCAAGGAAATGCTGCACTGCTGCTATCCTCTGTTTTTGCATTAAAGCATATGTAAAGTGAAATTCTTGCCTCTGCTCATTGATTTTCTTACACTGAGCATAAAAAGCTGACTTGCCATATGCTTGCTGACAGAGGCGTAACTAGAACTTTCAGGGCCCCAGTGCAAGAACCCATGGGGCCCCCCTGACCCCCAGGCTGGGCCCTTTCCACTGATCCCTGAGGCCATTTGCTCCCATTTCAGGTTTCTTTATTACAAATCAACAGCAGGACCTTTTCACATGTTCTGTAGCGGATCTCCTTCCTGCTGTTTTGGTCCCCCCACAGTAGCAAAACACACCAGAGCCTGGTCGCATATGCGACCTTTGCAACCCTGGTAGTGTCAGTCAGTAGGGCAATGGATCGTGTCAGTAGGGCAGTGGAAGGTGTCAGTAGAGCAGTGGACAGTGTCAGTAGAGCAGTGGACAGTGTCAGTAGAGCAGAAGACAGAGTTAGTAGAGCAGTGGATGGTATCAGTAGAGCAGTGGATGGACGGTGTCAGTAGAGCAGAGGACGGTGTCAGCAGAGCAGTGGATGGTGTCAGTAGAGCAGTGGACTGTGCCAGCAGAGCAGTGGATGGTGTCAGTACGGCAGGGGACGGTGTCAACCGAGCAATGGATGGTGTCAGTAGGACAGTGGATGGTGTCAGTAGAGAAGTGGATGGTATCAGTAAAGCAGTGTACGGACGGTGTCAGTAGGGCAGAGGATGGTGTCAGTAGAGCAGTGGATGGTGTAAGTTGAGCAGTGGACGGTGTCAGTTGAGCAGTGGATGGTGTCAGTAGAACAGTGGACGGTGTCAGTAGAACAGTGGATGGACGGTGTCAGTAGAGCAGAGGACGGTGTCAGCAGAGCAGTGGATGGTGTCAGTTGAGCAGTGGACTGTGCCAGCAGAGCAGTGGATGGTGTCAGTAAGGCAGGGGACGGTGTCAACCGAGCAGTGGATGGTGTCAGTAGGACAGTGGATGGTGTCAGTAGAGAAGTGGATGGTATCAGTAAAACAGTGTACGGACGGTGTCAGTAGGGCAGAGGATGGTGTCAGTAGAGCAGTGGATGGTGTCAGTTGAGCAGTGGACGGTGTCAGTTGAGCAGTGGATGGTGTCAGTAGAATTGTGGACGGTGTCAGTAGAACAGTGGATAGTATCAGTAGAGCAGTGTACGGACAGTGTCAGCAGAGCAGTGGATTGTGTCAGTAGGGCAGTGGACGGTGTCAGTAGGGCAGTGGAAGGTGTCAGTAGAACAGTGGACGGTGTCAGTAGAGCAGTGGACAGTGTCAGTAGAGCAGTGGACAGTGTCAGTAGAGCAGTGGATAGTGTCAGTAGAGCAGTGGACGGTGTCAGTAGAGCAGTGGATGGTGTCAGTAGGGCAGTGGATAGTGTCAGTAGAGCAGTGGATAGTGTCAGTAGGGCAGTGGACGGTGTCAGTAGGGCAGTGGACAGTGTCAGTAGGGCAGTGGATGGTGTCAGTAGGGCAGTGGATGGAGTCAGTAGGGCAGTGGACGGTGTTAGTAAAGCAGTGGAAGGTGTCAGTAGAGCAGTTGATGGTGTCAGTAGGGCAGTGGAAGTTGTCAGTAGGGCAGTGGATGGTGTCAGTAGGGCAGTGGATGGTGTCAGAAGGGCAGTGGACGGTGTCAGTAGAGCACTGGATGGTGTCAGTAGGGCAGTGGAGGTTGTCAGAAGAGCAGTGGACAGTGTCAGTAGGGCAGTGGATGGAGTCAGTAGGGCAGTGGACAGTGTTAGTAAAGCAGTGGAAGGGTTCAGTAGAGCAGTGGATGGTGTCAGTAGGGCAGTGGAAGGTGTCAGTAGGGCAGTGGATGGTGTCAGTAGGGCAGTGGATGGTGTCAGTAGGGCAATGGACGGTGTCAGTAGAGCACTGGATGGTGTCAGTAGGGCAGTGGAGGTAGTCAGAAGAGCAGTGGACGGTGTCAGTAGGGCAGTGGATGGTGTCAGTAGGGCAGTGGACGGTGTCAGTAGAGCACTGGACGGTGTCAGTAGGGCAGTGGACGGTGTCAGAAGAGCAGTGGACGGTGTCAGTAGAGCAGTGGACAGTGTCAGTAGAGCAGTGGACAGTGTCAGTAGAGCAGTGGACGGTGTCAGTAGAGCAGTGGACGGTGTCAGTAGGGCAGTGGATAGTGTCAGTAGGGCAGTGGACGGTGTCAGTAGGGCAGTGGACGGTGTCAGTAGGGCAGTGGATGGTGTCAGTAGGGCAGTGGATGGAGTCAGTAGGGCAGTGGACGGTGTTAGTAAAGCAGTGGAAGGTGTCAGTAGAGCAGTGGATGGTGTCAGTAGGGCAGTGGAAGGTGTCAGTAGGGCAGTGGATGGTGTCAGTAGGGCAGTGGATGGTGTCAGTAGGGCAGTGGACGGTGTCAGTAGAGCACTGGATGGTGTCAGTAGGGCAGTGGAGGTTGTCAGAAGAGCAGTGGACAGTGTCAGTAGGGCAGTGGATGGAGTCAGTAGGGCAGTGGACGGTGTTAGTAAAGCAGTGGAAGGTGTCAGTAGAGCAGTGGATGGTGTCAGTAGGGCAGTGGAAGGTGTCAGTAGGGCAGTGGATGGTGTCAGTAGGGCAGTGGATGGTGTCAGTAGGACAGTGGACGGTGTCAGTAGAGCACTGGATGGTGTCAGTAGGGCAGTGGAGGGTGTCAGAAGAGCAGTGGACGGTGTCAGTAGGGCAGTGGACGGTGTCAGTAGGGCAGTGGACGGTGTCAGTAGAGCACTGGACGGTGTCAATAGGGCAGTGGACGGTGTCAGAAGAGCAGTGGACGGTGTCAGTAGAGCAGTGGACGGTGTCAGTAGGGCAGTGGACGTTGTCAGTAGGGCAGTGGACGGTGTCAGAAGGGCAGTGGAAGGTGCCAGTAGGGCAATGGAAGGGGTCAGTAGTCTTTTATTTTTGTTCATTTTTTTACCAATTTATTTTATTATTTTGTTTTACAATTTTATTTTTATTACTTTATACAACTTTTTTTAGGAGCCCAGTTGGGAGGCTTTTTTGATATACCAGGGTTCTAAACAGACCTCTAATCTTTCACCTTGGAGCGAAAATAAGAAAGAAAGAAAGAAAGAAGATTGAGGACACAGCCAGGGCTGGTGCAAGGATTCTTGACACCCTAGGCGAAACCACATTTTGCCGCCCCCCATTGGCTCTGCCCCTGACTCCACCCCTTTTCCCTGCCCATGTATACGGTGACAGGGGTGAAGATTTTTTGTGGCGCCCCTCTACCTATTTCTTCAGCCGTGGTCCCTAGGCCTGCACCTGCTCTTCTGGGCCCAGACTGAAGACAAATAATGGCAACACCGGCTGGCTTCCTCACGCCAGCTGTGGTCTGCAGGTATACAGACAAGCTAGGTAGGTATACAGACAGGCTGGGGATGTATACGGACAGGCTGGGGATGTATACAGACAGGCTGGGGATGTATACAGACAGGCTGGGGTGGTATGCGGACAGGCTGGGGTGGTATACGGACAGGCTGGGGATGTATACGGACAGGCTGGGGATGTATACGGACAGGCTGGGGTGGTATACAGACAGGCTGGGGAGGTATGCGGACAGGCTGGGGATGTATACGGACAGGCTGGGGTGGTATACGGACAGGCTGGGGATGTATACGGACAGGCTGGGGATGTATACAGACAGGCTGGGGTGGTATGCCGACAGGCTGGGGATGTATACGGACAGGCTGGGGTGGTATACGGACAGACTGGGGTGGTATACGGACAGGCTGGGAATGTATACGGACAGGCTGGGGTGGTATGCGGACAGGCTATGGTGGTATGCGGGCAGGCTGGGGATGTATACGGACAGGCTGGGGATGTACAGTATACGGACAGGCTGGGGTGGTATGCGGACAGGCTGGTGATGTATACGGACAGGCTGGGGATGTATACGGACAGGCTGGGGATGTATACGGACTGGCTGGGGTGGTATGTTGACAGGCTGGGGATGTGTACGGACAGGCTGGGGTGTGGGTGTGGCTTGAGTGTGGATGGGGATACAGGGGGCCCCATGATCTCCTATTGCCCGGGGGCCCCATGAGTTGTCAGTCCGCCCCTGGTAATACTCACAGGTTTGTGAAGTTCCAGTAGCTGGTGCTGGAGCAGAGAGTCCTGAAGAGAGGTGAAGTGTAGCTGGAGAGGCTGCAGGAGAGGGAGAGAGGTAGGCATGCACAGTGTCAGCTGAACAGGGGGGTTACGTTTTGAGCTAGTAGTGCCGGATTATTGCCCTGTAGAGGTGGATGAAAGCCCGCTGTAGGACGGAGCTCCTAGCCGCTGCGTCCGCTCCGGTACATGCCGCGCATGGGCCCCCGAAAACACATCAGATCTTAATGGGGAAAAATATCATGCTGCGTATCTATACTGATATGGACTGGCTAAAGTATGCCACAACTTTTGATGGAAATGAAAATTATCAACCTACAGAGGGCTGAATTTAAAGACATCCCGAAAATCAAAGTATAAAAATGATGCAGCAAGCTAGTCCATTTTTCTGAAATTTCATTGCAGCAACTCAGAGTGGTACCCAGTAGCTTGTATGGCCCCCCATGTGCTTGTATGCATGCCTGACAACGTCGGGGCATGCTCCAAATGAGACAGCGAATGGTGTCCTGGGGTATTTCCTCCCAGATCTGGGCAAGGGCCTCACTGAGCTCCTGAGCAGACTGAGGTGCAACCTGGCGGTGTTGGATGGACCAAAACAAAATGTCCCAAAAGTGTTCTATTGGATTTAGATCAGGCGAGCGTGGGGGCCATTCAATGGTATCAATTCCTTCATCCAATAGGAACTGGCTGCATACTCTCTCCACATGAGGCCGAGCATTGTCATGCACCAGGAGGATTTCATCCTGATACCTAATGGCAGTCAGGGTGATATTGTCTAGCCTGTAGAGGTCTGTGCGTCCCTCCATGGATATGCCTCCCCAGATCATCACTGAACCACCACCAAACCGGTCATGCTGAACGATGTTACAGGTAGCATAACATTCTCCAAGGCTTCTCCAGATCCTTTCTTGTCTGTCACATGTGCTCAGGTGAACCTGCTCTCATCTTTGAAAAGCACAGGTCTGCCAGTGGCGGACCAGCCAATTCTGGTGTTCAATGTTAAATGACAGTCCAGTTCCATTGTGCCAGGGCAGTGAGCACTGGGCCCACTAGAGGACGTTGGGCCCTTAGGCCACCCTCATGAAGTCTATTTCTGATTGTTTTGTCAGAGACATTCACACCAGTGGCCTGCTGGAGGTAATTTTGTAGGGCTCTGGCAGTGTTCATCCTGTTCCTCCTTGCATAAAGGAGCAGAGACCGGTCCTGCTGATGGGTAAGAACCTTCTACGGCCCTGCCCAACTCTCCTAGAGTAACTGCCTGTCTCCTGAAATCTCTGCATGCTCTGGAGACTGTGCTGGGAGACACAGCATACCTTCTGGCAATGGCACGCATTAATGTGCCACCCTAGAGGAGTTGGGCTGCCTGTGCAACCTCTATAGGGTCCAGGTATGGCCTCACGCTACCAGTAGTGACACTGACCGTAGCCAAATGCAAAACTAGTGAAAAAACAGTCAGAAAAGAGGAGTAGGGAAACAAAATTTAAGTGGCCTCCACCTGTAAAACCATTCCTGTGTTGGAGGTTGTCCCATTGTTACCCATATAGTGCACCCGTTGTTAATTTCATTAACACCAAAGTAGCTGAAACTAATTAACAACCCCCTCTGCTACTTAAAAGACCAAATCAATATCCCAGGAGTTTAATTTACTTATGGTATACTCTGATTAAAAAGTGTTCCTTTAAATTTTTTTTTTTTAACAGTCCACATCTGCATACACCTTGCATCTGGATTTCGATTATTTGGTTTGCTGTATCATGCAGATAGGTGTCCGAATACGACTGCGCTTCTAATTAACAGAACTGGACAAGAGCCCTCAGAGATTAGGGGCCGGTTCACACTGGTCTGACATGCGCTTTGACTTCGGGAGCACAAGTCACATGACATGTCGAAATCAATGGTTCCCTAAAGGTGCCTTCCTGCACTACTTTGGTCCAACTTGGGCAAGATTTCAGCCTGTCGATTTGAATGCAAGTCGTATCCACGTTGGATCATCATCTTAACTGATCCAACTTGTGGCACTCGTGCTCTGAGGATCTTGAAGGGGAACCCCACCCCAAAATTAAAAAAAAACAAAAAAAAACGTGTTGGCTCCCCCCATAGATTTGAGGGGAAATCCCACAAAAAAACAGTGTAGGGCCCCCCTAAAAGTCTATACCAGACCCTTTTCCGAGCATGCAGCCTGGCAGGTCAGGAAGGGGGGGATTGGGCGAGCACCCCCCCCCCCCCCTCCTGGACCATACCAGGCCACATGCCCTCAATATGGCAGTGGATGTGGGGGTCTGCGGGCAAGGGGCTTATCAGAATCTGGATCCTGCCCCTCTATGAGATTGAGTATGGGGTACATTGTACCCCTGCCCATTCACCCAAAAGAAGCAGTGTAGTGTTACAAAAAAAAAAAAGACAGTTTTTGACTGTTAAATTGACTGTTTATTAAAAGTTCTTTTAATAAAAATTAAGAATGTCCCCCATCGTAGCTGCAACATGTATTCTTTCTCCGGTACCACCACCGATGTCTTCTATTTCCGGTCTTCTCCCTCCGCTGATGTCTTCTTCCTCAAGTCATTTCACTCCACTGATGTCTTCTCCCTTCGGTGATATCTTCTTCCTCTAGTCTTCTGCCTCCGGTTATGTCTTCTCCCTCTGGTGATGTCTTCTCCCTCCACTGCTGACCCTCTAAAAAAACAAAAAAAAAAAAAAACAAAACGGTCCTCCTCCGACGCATGGTTTCCTGATGTTGGCAGCACCGTTGCCTGCCAGTTCTTAAATTGCCATGGGGTGTGGCCATCAAGTGACAACACCTGGAGACCACACCCCTTTGTGACGTCATGTGTCATGACAACAACCAGATACACAGCCTGCAAAGCAGACCCAGACCTGCTCCGTGGAGAGATCCTCTGCTGAGCAAGCGGATCACGCTTCCAAGAAGTGCCCCTTGGAAAGGGACCAAACTGTGCATGCTGCTGCTTTTGATCTGCTCAAAATACTGCCTGGCTGATATAGTGGGTTACTGACCCAGGAAAACCCTTTACATTATGTAGATGGTCCATTTAGACATCTAGCAAACCAGTTGACCTCCCTGTCCCAGAAAAAAACATGGGACCCATTGAATAGAGGGGAAAAGCAGAACTCATGGTAAGATGGTAGCCAGAGTATCAGAAAAACTAAGGGCATGGTATCTGTGTGTCCTTCAATCCCAACAATATGCAGAGACAGAAGCTTGTACATACACAGTTGCATATTACCCATGCTAAATAGAACACAAGTTTTGATTGGAGCTGGTCTTTAAAGTAAAAGCCAGAAATTGGGTTTAGGTCCCAATAATGTACCATTCACAGCCAAACATTTATATTCCCCTTCATTTAAAGGAAATGTTTGCTGAGAGAATAGATTGGCAGCCATTGCCAACTTCTCTCTGAAAAGGTCTTGCCCACCTCCAATGTAGAGCTAAAGACTTTATTACTTTCTGAGCCCACGGACCTGGGACATGCATGCTATGACAGTTCTGCCTTCACTTTCTGCATGCTTGTATTAGATTACTGACACTAAAGGGTAGATTTACTAAAGCTGGTGCAGTCAGAATCTGGTGTAGCTGTACATGGTAGCCAATCAGCTTCTAACTTCAGCTTGTTCAATTAAGCTTTGGCAATAAAATGTGGAAGCTGAGTTTTTATGCAGAGTTGTGACAGATTTTGAACTCTCCTAGTTTTAATAAAAAAAAAAAACCCTGGGTGTATTAAAGCCATAAGGTTTACACAACAGCCAGGCATCTAGCATCTTCAGGAGGACATTGAAAATTACAGGTGTGACAATTTAATTCCTGGAAAATCAGTGGCATAGCACTATGGTGGTGAGTCACAAAGCTGTGCGCACTCGAGCATGTTCTAACTTACACTCGCCTAGGTTGTGGGCCAGCTGACTCAGTCTTTACGGAGCGGTAGAAGAAATGACACGTGTGTACGTTGTACTGTTGGCAAAAAATCTGGAGTGCTCCCCATACCAGCTGTCACTTTTTGAAAAGCATGTGGCTGCGTCATTTGTTCTCTGAGTTTTGTGAATGAATGAACTAAAAGTACTGACATCGTTTGCGAATGTCGGCTTGTACTTCATCCTGCAAGTGTGAAACTGCCTGGCCATGCGATGTACAAGCAGACAACTTACACTGACAGTCTGCAGGAGTCCTGCGATCTGCTGAAGAGCACAAAATGAGCATTTTTATTTTTTTTTTTAACTTATGCTGGTAATACACTAGCCGAAAAATCATTCGAAAATCTGTCATTTCATTTGGTCCGTTCGTTCATTTTTCTTCCAGTTAATGGGCACAAATAGAAAATCAGTTTTAACTTTTCAAAGACAGTCAGTGCAGAATTAAAAGATTCTGAATTACGCACCTCTGTGCCGCCGCTGCTACTAGCTCAGGGGGGTGTATTTTTTCGATGATCCGTGTCCCTCTTTGAGGATCATGTGCTGGTCGGAGCGGAGGGACAAATTCTTCAGTTTCAGGCGCAATGCTCCCGCTCGCATGTTCCTCCTTTCCCCGAGTGGCTGCGAGTCTCCTCTAGCCATGCGTCTCTTCCCTCTTCCTGGCCAATGGCCAGGAAAATCACTTCTCTTTTCAGCCAATCAGGAAAGGGGACTCACGACCCGCTTCCTGATTGGCTGGGAGGAGAATCAGTGTGATAATAAAGAATATTAATTCGATATTTTCATATAACTGGGTAGGCTCAGGGGGCAGTGCTCTGCGCCCCGAGCCCACCATTTTTTGAAGCCTATTAGAGCCTCTGGCTCTAATCAGGTGCTTAAAAAAAAAAAAAAAACCCTATTGGAATCCATGTATCCGGCGCCCTGAATGGATGGGCTGCCACTGCCTGACTCCCCATCCCCATATACTTACCCGACTCCCCATCCCCATATACTTACCCGACTCTCCATCCCTAACTACTTTCATGACTCCCCATCCCTAACTACTTACCTGACTCCAGTGGCGGCTGATGCATGACTATTTGAGGGGGGGGAGTGGCAAAACCAACACCCCACTTCTGTGGGATGGCCGGCCAGCAGTCTATTACACCACCCCCCCTCTCCCTTGGGACAGACGGACAACTGGCCAGCCAGACAGCCAGCTTCCTTACCTCCTCCTTCTCCAAATGGCTGTGAGTCTCCTCTGGCCATACGTCTCCTCCCTCTTCCTGGCCAATGGCCAGTAAAATCGCTTCTCTTTTCAGCCAATCAGGAAAGGGGACTCATGACCCGCTTCCTGATTGGCTGGAAGGAGAATCAGTGTGATAATAGCGAATATTCATTCGATATTTTCATATAACTGGGTAGGCTCAGGGCGCAGTGCTCTGCCCCCCGAGCCCACCATTTTTTGGAGCCTATGACAGCCTCTGGCTCTAATCAGGTGCTTAAAAAAAAAAAAAAACCCTATTGGAATCCATGCATCCGGCGCCCTGAATGTAGATAAGGGGGCCGAATGCATGGATGGGGGGGGGGGCGGCACCCCTGTGCCCCTAATGGATGGCCGCCACTGCCTGGCTCCCCATTCCTAAATACTTACCCGACTCCCCATCCACCAATACTTACCCGACTCCACATACACCAATACTTACCCCGACTCCACATACACCAATACTTACCCCGACTCCACATACACCAATACTTACCCCGACTCCCCATCCACCAATACTTACCCCGACTCCCCATCCACCAATACTTACCCCGACTCCCCATCCACCAATACTTATGCCCCGTACACAAGTGCAGATTATCTGAAGACTTTTGTCTTCAGATTTACCTTTTCTATGTAGTGCAAGGGCCTGCCGGATTGCATACAAATTGAAAGTGTTTAGGTTTCACCTCATATTATATGGTTTTGGTAAGTCTACAGACAAAAGTCTTCAGATAATCTGCACGTGTGTACGGGGCATTACCCCGACTCCACATACACCAATACTTACCCCGACTCCCCATCCACCAATACTTACCCCGACTCCCCATCCACCAATACTTACCCCGACTACCCATCCACCAATACTTACCCCGACTCCCCATCCATCAATACTTACCCCGACTCCCCATCCACCAATACTTACCCGACTCCCCATCCACCAATACTTACCCGACTCCCCATCCACCAATACTTACCCCGACTCCCCATCCACAATTACTTACCCCGACTCCCCATCCACAAATACTTACCTCGACTCTCCATCCCTAAATACTTACCTCGACTCCCCATCCCTAAATACTTACCCGACTCCCGTGGCGGCTCGTGCATGACAATTTTAGGGGGGGGGCGGAAAAACCAACCCCCCCCTCTGCAGGACTGCCGCCAGTCTATTACACCACCCCCCCCCCCCTGGGACGGCGGACGGCTGGCTGGCCAGCTGGACAGCCAGCTTCCTTACCGCCTCCTTCCCCGAGTGGCTGTCAGTCTCCTCTGGCCATGCGTCTCTTTCCTCTTTTTTTCTCTTTCCTCTCTTCGCTTCTCTTTTCAGCCAATCGGGAAAGGGGACTCACGACCCGCTTCCTGATTGGGTGGGAGGAGAATCAGTGTGATAATAGTGAATATTCATTCGATATTTTAATATAACTGGGTGGGCTCAGGGCGCAGTGCTCTGCGCCCCGAGCCCACCCTTTTTTCAAGCCTATTAGAGCCTCTGGCTCTAATCAGGTGCTTAAAAAAAAAAACCCCATTGGAATCCATGCACCCGCCACCCTGCATGTAAATTAGGGGGCCGGATGCATGGATGGGGGGGCTGCGCCCTTGCGCCCGTAATGGACGGGCCGCCACTGGGAATCTCCGGGAATATTTTCAAGGGGAGGCTTCTGGAGAACTGACAACACCAAATTGAGGTCCTACGACGGCAATGGAAAATGCACTGGAGGAACCAAGTGTCCCATGCCCTTAAGAAAAGTACGCACCAAGGAGTGTGTGGCCAATGGGCATTGAAAGAAAACTGCCAACGCTGAGACCTAGCCCTTGATGGTACTCAAGGCCAGGCACTGCTCAACCCCTTGTTGTAGGAAAGCCAAGATCGAGCCAACAAAAAGGAACGAGGGTGAACCCAGAGGGATTCACACCACGCAATGTACGTCTTCCACGTACGATGGTAAATCTTCCTAGAAGTAGATTTTCGAGCTTTTAACAACGTAAGAATCACGGAGCCAGACAACCCTCTGTCCTTCAGCACCTGGTTTTCAACAGCCAAGCCGTAAAAGCCAGCAACTGTAAAGCAAGATGGAAGATTTGCCCTTGGGATAGCAGATCTTCCCTGAGAAGGAGTCTCCAAGGAGCATCGGCGACCAGCCATACCAGATCGGCGTACCAAGACCGGCAAGGCCAGTCTGGAGCCACTAGGATGACCGGAATCCCTTTTGTTTCGATCCTCCATAGTAGTCTCGGCAGAAGCTGGAGAGGAGGCAATAAGTAAATCAGACGATACTGACTCCAAGAAGCGACTAAAGTGTCTGTAGCGATGGCTAGAGGATCCTGAGAGGCGAGAGGCCAACAGATCAACCTCTGGAGTACCCTACTGGAGACACAACTGATGAAACACCTCCGGATGAAGAGACCATTCTCTTTGGTCTAACGCCTGTCGACGGAGATAGTCCGCTTTCCAATTTTCCACCCCTGGAATGTGCACAGCAGAGAGGGCTGGAACTAATCTTTCTGCCCACCTATGCCGACTACGTCCGAGCCGCCAGGAAACTTCTTGTGCCCCCTTGGTGATTGACATAGACCATGGCCATGGCAATATCTGATTGAATCCACACCGGACACCCCTGGAGACGACTTGTCTAATGATCCAAACAAAGTTTTCTTCCTGAGACCAGACCTCCTGAGCACAAACTGTGCAGAGGATGCCTCCCCACCCAGACAGGTGCATGCAAGTCCAAAGAGATGACCGTCTGCTAGTCAGCAAAAGCTAAATTTGCCTCTTGCAACTTTTAAAATTCCTCCAGAGGAAGAAACACTCTGGCTGAGGATGAGTCTGGAGTCAGACCCAGATAGACTAGGCTTGTTGGACGGAACCAGGGCAGACTTCTGAAGATTCAGAACCCAACTGAACTCCCTCAGCGTTTGCAGAATAATCTCCAAGTTGTCCAACAAGGGGGACGACGACTCTGCTCGTTAAAGCAGATGCTCGTAAAAGCAGATCATCTAGGTACCCCAGTACCACGATCCCCCGCTGATGCAGAAATGCTAGAACTGGGGCCAACACTTTCGTAAAGACCCGAGGAGCAGAAGGGAGACCAAAGGGTAATGCCACAAATCGATAATAATGCTCCTCGCCCATGACAAAGCAGAGGAAACGCTGATGGGCAACACATATTGGGATGTGAAGGTAGGCATCTTTGATGTCGATAGAGGCGAGGAAATCCCCCTGATGTAGGGAGGCCACCACCGTGCACATGGACTCCATGCAGAACTTTTGTACCCGCACAAAGCGGTTTAGCGCCTTGAGGTTCAGTATTGGGCGTACCTTGCCCTCCTTCCTGGGAACTGTAAACAGGTTTGAGTAAAAAAGCCTTGAAAACTTTCTGACTTTGGAACCAGAACAATCACCCCTTGAAGTAACAAATCTTGCACCGCCCCATATAGATCCTTTAAGCGATCTAGTGATGGGTGCAGGTTGGAAGGGAAGGACCTTTCCGGGTGATATGATCGACATTCGATCTTGTAGCGGGAGCGAATGACCACAAATTTGGCCTGGTTTAGGAAGGTTCACGGACCCGGAAAACAGCAAAGACGTCCCCCACCCCAGATATGGGTGAGTGCACCCCTTCATGCGGAGGAATTTTTTCTGCAGGTCTGGCAGCACCTGCTCGTGGTTTGCATGACCAAGACTTTTTGGAACCGCTAGCAGAGGCCTGAAAGGGTTTAGGTCCCTTGTCTGGAGACCCTGAGGGACAAAAAAGTTGCTTATGAGCCGAAAGGGAGGGTCCCGTCTGCGAAGGGACTCTTCACCCCTGGAAGCCTGAGGAAGAAGAGTTCTCTTTCTCCCTGTGAGGCCCTTGATGATGTCATCAGAGGAAGCTCCAAAAAGGTGATTCGCCACGAAAGGAAAATCAGACAAGGCCTTCTTAGAAGCCTGGGCCGCAGACCAGCATTTCAGCCAGATAATGCACTGCAGGACCACTGCTGAGACAGACGGTCTAGAAAGCAGGGGAGCAGCATCCCTTGGACCAACTGATCCGCCAGCTCCACCAAGGCAGGGGGGAGCTGCTTCTTATCCAGGTCCCGGTGTAAAAGCTTAGCCCACTCGGTCAGAGTTTGCGACACCAGGGCAATAGTAATTACCGGCCTAATCGCCGAACCAGCCACAGCCAGTCAGCCACATATGGCGGGCAAGAGCTTCTGCCCTCTTATTAGCTGGACCTGTAAAGGCAGGGGACTCCTCAACCGGAATTAAGATATCTTTATTTGACCTGGAAACCGGTGAGTCCACTACAGATGGAACTGTCCACCGGTAACGCAGTTAATTCTCATAAAGATACCGCAAGCAAAAATGCTTGGCAACCACTACATTTTGGAAAACTCCACTGTTTTGTGACAATGTTGTGGAGATCAGCGGAAAGAGGAACACCCTTGCCACTTTGGAGGGCTGGTGGTTGCCAAAAGGAACCGATGCCTCAAACGCAGCATTGGCCGCAACCTCCATTTTTAAAGTTTCACGCACTGACACAAACAGTGCATCCACCAGCACCTATATAAGCGCGGCTAGAGGAACATAGGAATCATCCTCACTATCTGAGCACTCAGGGTGCGTGGATGCAGAACAAGTAGGGTCGCTATATACTAAGCTCACCCTGAAAAACATACTCAAGGGAGTCAAAGGATCCCGCAAAGGGGACGCCAGTCAAGGGCACACAATGGACCACCTATCGGACCCAGCAAGAAACAAGGGGGGCGTCAGCCTTTGAGCCCTCATAGAGGACATAATATGATATAGCCCCCATGATGCGGAAGTGCAGGCAGAGTACCCTCACAGAACAGGGCAGGTGTCCCACACAATAAAGGCGGCAATGCTGTCATTAAAAAAATGAAGCGCCCTCACAGCACTACCCCTTCCAAGAGAGGTGCCAAGCTGACCACATGGCCTAGCAGGCTGCACACCGCAGCCTGAAATTTTTGTGGAGGCCCAGCTGGCAATTACACAGATCCTCAGCCTGGCAGGCACCAAAAAGGAGAGTGGGGGCTTCAGCTACACACACTGAGGCCGCCCCCACCCCCCCAATGGCAGCACCTGACTCGACCACATGGTAAACAGAGATCCCCGGCTTCTGGGGACAGTCCCCAGATCAAGTCTGTCCCTGGTTTTGTCCCCAGATTGGATTTTTATTTTGTTCAATAAGTTTTTAATTGAGAAAAATATGCCATAGGTTACAAAACGGTGTCCATATCAAAACAGTATAAAGGCATAGACCTACATAAACAACTGTGAATGTGTTAGAAACCGTGTGGAAATCATCCACAAAAAGCTATTGACATACAGAAAGTTAAACATCATGTATAACACCAGAACCATAAATGATGAGCAGATTTTGCTTCCCATCAGAACTGATGGATAAAAAAGCATATCTTAAAAGGAGTAAAAATCGAAGAAGAGAATGGAAAAAAGGAAAGAAAAAAAAAAAAAAAAAAGAGAAAAAAGGTGACAGGACAAAGAAAAGGGGGGGGGGGAGGCTGGCTCTTATGACTGGTACCTGAACATAAAGCATAAGAAGACAATATACAGTGTACTATTTGTTTTCATGACACCAATGCAGCATAAGTAGAAGAATACGTAAAGGAGAGCCAGCAGGCCCATATCTTATGGGCTCTTTCAGATTGGTTTCTGTATTCTAAGGTCATGTCCTCCATGTGGCAGAGATAGTCAACCAACTGAAGCCATTGTGAAATGGAGGGAATGGTCGAGCTTTTCCAATATCTGGGAATCAAAGATTTAGCAGCATTCAAAAGGTGGGGGGTGATGGAGTTACGATAAAGACGTGCTGGCGACTCCGTACAGTGAAACAGTACCGTCCAGGGATCCCTTTCTACGGGGGAACCCTGTATTTTCTCAATCAAGTTCAAAACCTCCGTCCAATATGGTTTAATAACCGGACACAACCACCATATGTGAGCGTGGGTGGCAGGTTTACCACACCCACGTCAACACAGGTTGGAACAAGTAGAAAAAATCTTGTAAAGCTTAGCTGGTGTATGATGCCAGCGGGTTAGTAGTTTATAATTGGTTTCTGTGAGCTTAGAGGCAGTAGATGAGGCGGTCCCCGGATTGGATTTGAACAGGGGACCGGGCGATTTCAAAGACAGTCAGTGCAGAATTAAAAAAAAGATTTTGAATTTTACACCTCTGTGCCGCCGCTCCTACTAGCCCAGGGGGGGGGGGGGTGTATTTTTTCCATGATCCGTGTCCCTCTCCGAGGATCATGTGCTAGCCGGAGCGGAGGGACAAATTCTTCAGTTTCAGGTGCAATGTTCCCCCTCGCATGTTCCTCTGCCTTGGCTCAAGTCCCGGCCAGCCTGCCTGCCTATCTCCTTGCCTTCCCTGGCAGAGTGATCTTCCTCCCCTCAGCTCCGCTCCTCGCCCAGCAGTAGCGGGGGCCCGGAGAGCTAGACTTGAGAAGCTGTGAGGAGGGCATCGGTGGCGGTGACAGGCAGAGAGAGGCAGCTGAGCTCAGCTGACAGTTTCCAGCAGCAGGAACAGAGGATAAGCAGATCCGATCGTGGGACTGCCAGTACCTTCAATGCTTCAACACAGGTGTGCTTTGGGGGTGTCAGTGAAAAGACTACATTGCACTGTCCCTGTCTCTGGCATCATGGATGGTATCATAACTCACTGGCAGGGGGAGCTCTATCATGGCTCTGGCTGGCTGGCTCTGTCCCAGTGTGTCACATGACAAGGCTGCTTATTGGTCATAATTTAACAAAATCAGCACCCAGCAGCAATGTCATGTGACACACTGACAGAGCCAGCCAGAGCCATGATAGAGCACCCCCTGCCTGTGTGTTAACATAATGTTGATGATCTTAACCAGATTCCGACCGCCCCATAGCAGATTTACTGCTACAGAGTGGTCGCTCTGTGGAGGATCATATGTCATTAGCATAGTGACCGTGCATATTTGATCACTGTATTAGTGTCACTGGTCCCTAAAAACACAAATGTGTCTGCTGCAATATCGCAGTCCTGCTATAAGTCGCTGATTGCCACCATTATCAGTATAAAAAAAAAGAGATGTCCCTGGTCACCTTATAGTAGGCCGCAAGCCATTGCCTACATTTTTGAAGGTGCCCAGCTGCCAGGACGCGAGCCCCAGCGGAGCAGACCGCCTACCGGCAACGGAGGGGAGGGCAGATTCCCAAATGGGAGCCAGTGGCATCAGCCACCCTCACAGGGGCCGCCTCACATAGTTTCTAGCGAGTAGGCCACAAAGCCGTGGCCTAAATTTTTGGGCGGATCCGGCCGCGAAAGTCGCGTACACGCGGATGTTAAAACAACCACTTCCCCAGCCCAACAACCGCCGCGGGGAGCCCAGAGGGTGGCAGGGAACCCCCCAGGAAAACAAGTCAGCAGCAACTTCAACCAGCCCACCTTAAGAGCATGTGGCAACAACCAGCTCATAACCTCCCCCAGAGAGGGGAGGGGGGCCCAAAGACCCACACTGACCGAAATTTTAGTGGGGCTGGGGGGGGGGGGGATGGGAACTTGGGGGTCCGACCATCCAAGGGAGGGGCCACATCCACCCCAAAACTCTCCAGGGGCTACTTACCACACCAGGAGCAGGGTGGGCACCGCCAGGAGGAAATGCTGCAACTCAGGCCGAAGCCAGTTCGTATGCGCCCTCGCAAGACGTTTAGCTCGCAGGCTAGCCCCCGTCCAGTGGGCTAGAGGGATCTTAAGGATCTAGATTATCCAGTTTGTCGCCCACTCCAGTATTTGATTGTAGCTCACACAGGAACAAAATAATAAAAAGAGGAAAAAATTCCATGTAAAAGAAAAAATTGCCAGGACCAGAGATTCCAGCAAGGAACTAGGTCCTTACTCCTGACTAGGCAGAAAAAAACTGAATACCTATAGCGGGAAGTGGGAGTATACCCCCAGGGACTGCCCCATAGGCGCGTTCAAGCTTTTTCTCTGCCTAGTGTCCTACTGCTGTAGAGGGCAGAATAACCCTACGGTCAAGAAGATGAAGAGCTGTGTCCATCAATGAACGAAAAAGAAATAGTTTTTTTTCAGAATCGTTGCTCTTTTTTGTTTATAGCGCAAAAAATAAAAATCGCACAGGTGATCAAATACCACCAAAAGAAAGCTCTTTTTGTGGGAAAAAGTGCATCAATTTTATTTGGATACAGTGTCGCACGACCGCGCAATTGTCAGTAACGCTGTATCACAAAAAATGGCTTAGTCATTAAGGGGGTAAAACCTTCCAGTCCAGAAGTGGTTAAGAAACAACTTCATGACAAATAATTTACAAGTACCTTGACTATAATATCTATTTTATCTAAAAAATCTATCATATATATAGTTTTTTTTTTTTTTTTAAAACAAAGCATACATACTATTTTATCATATCACTAGCTTATCTACGTTTACTAATTTTTTTTTGTATTTTTTATTTTTTTTGCAAACAAACAGAAGTGAGGGGGAAGAGGTTCAGGAGTTAACAGAGAATGTGACAATTAATCAAACACACAGATAATCATTTTTTTGAATAAAAATAAATTACCCATTACAGTGGATCTGTATGGATTAATAAAATTTATATTATTTAGTGTCACAAAAACAAAAACCCGGCCTCCTCCTCCTCCACTAATAGCTGGCCAATCACATTCCCTTTTTGTTAGATGTTGAAGAAGTGACACTAAACTCTGGTTTAAAAAAATATCGAATTCAGGTATGTGTTCAGACTCCTCTAAATTTCCAAAATCTCTGGGTTATGGGCTGTGGCCCGTGGACTGTAGGCTATGTGCTTTGTATTGTACAAGGAGCAGTGCACATCACTGCAACTAACGTGCACTGCTGGTTCTAAACAAGCAGAAATGAAGGGGAAAAGAAGAGGTGTGGTAGCTCATGGAGGATATTACAGTACAAGGAAGTAGAAAAAACAAAGTAAGAAATGATTTAATGAACAATAGATAACAGAGTCGTAAAAATAAAGGTTGTTTGGTGTTGCAAAAAATAAAAATAAAAAAATAGCGGCCTCCTCCTCCCCTTATAGCCGGCCAATCACGCTCCTTTGTAAGATGTTAAAAAAGTGACACTAAATTCTGGTTTAAAAAAAATAAATAAAATTATATGTTCTCTGGAGGGTTCACCTGAGAGCTAGAAGCTTCTTCAGGATGAAGGGACTCCTTTCAGTAGTAGTTGTCTGGAGTGTTTACCTGAGAGCTAGAGGCTTCATCAGGATAAATGGACTCCTTTCAGTAGTAGTTGTCTGGAGTGTTTACCTGAGAGCTAGAGGCTCCATCAGGATAAATGGACTCCTTTCAGTAGTAGTTGTCTGGAGTGTTTACCTGAGAGGTAGAGGCTCCATCAGGATAAATGGACTCCTTTCAGTAGTAGTTGTCTGGAGTGTTTACCTGAGAGCTAGAGGCTTCATCAGGATAAATGGACTCCTTTTCTGTGGCTGGTATACAAGTATAGTAGTATATACTACTATAATAGTAGCATTGGTTTACATTACCCCATGATGTTTTACAGGCATGTGAAAGAGAAAGGTGTTATACTCAACTTACATGATAAGTGTAAGTGATAAGGTAGATTCCTCCTTCTTCATCAGTCACCAGGAAACTGTTCAGAAGTTCTTCTTCATCAACCAGGATAATCCGAACTACAATATGGTCTTCATCAGGTTGATGAGGGATGATTGCCCGGCACAAGGGACAGGTAGAATTTTGCTGAAGCCATCTGTTGATACAAACAGAATGGAAACAATGAGAACATTGCAATGTTCTTGTGTCCTCTGCAACATACTCACTCAGGCAGATGGAACAGGTAGGCTGCTCCACGGCCGGTGGTCTCTGTGGCGCTGGGTGGTGTTCAGCATTTCTGTTGGTGTCTCTGGTAGAACGGCTGCTGTTAGCTGCGTCCTCCCGTCTCCTCTGAAGTTGTCCTCTCCTCCTGCGGGCGACTGGATTCTCTCTGCCCTCCTGACGGGATTGCCTTCTACGGGATCGGCGTCGTGAAGGTCGCGGCATACTGATGTTGACCGATGTCGGTGTACCTGAAAATAACTAAAAATTAGTGATAGTAATAATAGTAATATATACAATAATAGTATAATAGCAATATATTTGAATTAAAACGCTAATAATCGCAGTCAGTGGCAGGAGAAGCAATCTGACAATGTGACTCGGTGCTGGGAGGAGGGATTGGGGGGGGGGGATTTGTGTTGGGAGGGATGGGGGGGGGGGATTTGTGCTGGGAGGAGGGATTGGGGGAAATTTGCACTGTGATGGGGAATTTGGGGGGGGGGGGTCGTAGATTTCTGCTAGGAGGAGGAATTGCGATGGGATGTAAGTTGGGAGGTGGGATAAGATTTGAACTGGGAAGAGGGGGGGGGCCCTGTCAGGAAGGCTGTTCGGGGTTCCTGTGATTTCTAACGGCAGTTCTAATCCTGAGTGTGAAAAATGACTTCTCTTCCCTCCAGCCAGAAGGGAGGAGAGGAGCAGAGGCGTACCTAGCGTCTGCAGCGCCCTTGGTGAGGAGCTGTATCAGCGCCCCCCCCCCACCCCGAGAAAAAGAGAGAGTGTTTGACAGAGAGAGAGAGGGGGGGTGACAGAGAGAGAGAGGGGGGTGACAGAGAGAGAGAGAGGTGGGGGAACAGAAAGATTGGGGGGGGGCGGTTGACAGAGAGAAAGAGAGGGGGGTGACAGAGAGAGAGAGGGGGGGAACAGAAAGATTGGGGGGGGGGTTGACAGAGAGAGAGAGAGGGGGGAACAGAAAGATTGGGGGGGGTTGACAGAGAGAAAGAGAGGGGGGTGACAGAGAGAAAGAGAAGGGGTGACACAGGTGACCCCACACATTATAACCTGTCATGGTGAAGACTGGAAATCAGCTGACCGGAGGGGGGGGGCATACAGGCTGCACACTACAGAGGGGGGGGGGGAGCACAGCTCCCCGGGGGACACACAGCGGCTCTCTGTACCGGAGAAGCTGAGGGGAGGGCACAACAATCACCGCTAACACTGACAATGTTTTTGCGCCCCCCCCCCCCCTCGGCCTGCGCCCCTGGCAGGCACCTGTATGGCCAACCCCTTGGTACGCCCCTGGAGAGGAGAGAAAACACTGACAGATCATTCACAGCACAAGCCGGGTCCAGGTCTCTATCATCCCCCCCACCCCCCACACATCCAGACACTGGACCCGACCTCACTGGTAAGGTGACATGACAACTAATGATACTTACTGTCTCTCCTGGATACAGACGAGAGGTTATCGATGAAAAAGCTGTGGCTGTAATCTCATATAAATCCGCTGTAGGGCGCTGAGACGGCAGCGATATAAACACTCCGTCTCCTTGGCAACCTACAGGAAAAATGACGAGGCTCCGCCTTCGCGTTGTCATGACATCACCGCCCGCCCCCTCCACCAATCAGAGGAAGCGCTCGCCCACCTCCGCGCGCTGGCTGTGAGGCCACTCCTCCCCTATGCACACTAACAGGAATACCGACGTAGAGCTAGAGAGAGGATTAGACTTTCTCCTCCCTCCAGCCTGCAGGTGGCAATAGAGAGCGCTGCTCTGCAGTGAGAGAAGGCTCCCGTTCTCTATTACCTTGTCACATGACTGGAGGGAGGAAGAAAGAAGATGCTTCCTGTGCTGTGTGTAAATACAAGGGGGAAGAGGGGTGAGAACTCAGTCCCAGACCTTCCCTCCCTCCTCCTCAGAGCCCCCTCTCTTCTTCACCCCCTCATCTCTTTCCTAGACCCCCCCCCTTCCTCAGAGCTCCCCCTCCTCCTAGACACCCTCCTCTCCTCCTCAGACTCACCTACTCCGTTTTCCCTAGACCCCCCAAACACCCCCTCCCCCTCCTTACCTTTCCTTGTTCCTTTGCCCCCCCCAGACACCCCTCCCTTCCTCAGCCCCCTTCTTTCTTAGGCCCCCCTTCCTTAGACATTTCCTCAGACCCCACCTACCCTTTTTTCTCTAGAACCCCCCCCCCCCTAAACACCCCCTTCCCTTCTTCCTTCGGCACCCTCCAGACACCCCCTCTCTTCCTCAGGCCCCCCTCTCCTCCTTATATCCCTTCTTCCTTAGGCCCCTCTCCTCACCCCCTTTTCCTTAGACACCCCTTCTCTTCCTCAGATCCCCCTCTCCTCCTCAGACCCCCCCCTTACCCACCTACTCCGTTTTCCCTACACCCCCCCAACCACCCGCTCCTTACCCTCCATTCTTCCTTTGACCCCCCCACCCCCAGAGGCCCCCCCTCTCTACCTCAGCCCCCTTCTTTCTTAGACCCCCCTCTCCTCTTTCCCCCTTCCTTAAACACCCATTCCCTTCCTTAGACATTTCCTCCTCAGACCCCCCCCCCTCACCCACCTACCCTGTTTTCCTTACACCCCCCAGACACCCCCTCTCTTCCTCAGAACCCCCCTTTCACCCTCCCTCTCTTGCTCAGACCCCCCCCTCTTCCTTAGACACCCCTTTCCTCACCCCCCTCTCTTGCTTAGACCCCCCCCCCTCCCTCTTCCTCAGGGCACACTAAAACACAGAGAAGTACACACTACTCCTAGATTGTACTGCGTGCTAAGAGCCAAATTCTACGCTCTTCACTGTCTTTCTTTCTCCAAAATAAATCTTCTTCAACTCATGTACACCGATTACCTTCTAATAAATAAAAAATGAAGCTAAGTGATAGAACAGAACATGAAACCAAGGTAATAAAGCCTCATTGCATCCTTTTTCGGAAATCGCTCATTCCAGTGCTAAAGCTCGGTGCACACGTGAGTGTCGGCTTCTTCACTTGTGTTTACATGTGTTTTCCATGCATGTTCAGGTGTAAGGGTTTTTGTTTCCTTCAGTTGGAAGGAGGTTACTAGGAGGAGGAGACTGGCTGTTAGGCACAAAAACACGTGTTACCTGCGTTTTTCAGGCGCTCCAATTTATTTCTATTGGGCTGGAAACATGTGATCCTGCCCCAAACAAGGGAACCCAGATCCCTCAAAAATACCTGACATGACTATTGCTGTCACCTGGGGTGTTTACATTCCTTGTGACAGAAATAAAAGTGATTTAAAAAAAACTTTAAGGGACAGTGTAAAAAATCAATGAAATAAAAATAAAAACATTTAAAAAAAAAAAAATATATATATATATATGATGAGAAAGTACTTATTATGATTACAACCAAGTGCTAAGGTTGTGATTCCCATCCCAACCACTGGAGGGAGTGATGTGTAGAAGAATAAATTGTATAGGGATGATATCAATAAGGTGATTAATTAATAGGTGATCTTATAAAAGTGAAAATAATGTGATTATATTGAATTGAAATGCTCTATATCCAACTTTCAAAGGAGTACATCACAACGTGCCTTATATAAATATGACAATAATTAAAACACTAATGGTGACAAAAAATAAAAATTTGCTGGTTCAAAGTTGGTGATGGGGAGCCTTCCCTGTGCTGTAAAAATATCCAAAGCCTAAAGTGACAGTGCTTCCTTCTTCCTTAGTGCATCAAGGCTCGTGCAGGTGCTGTTCCCCTTATGGTTATGCACTCACCACAAATCCTTACCCCTGCAGGGGTATGTAGCCTTAATTGCAGTAAGGATGTTTCCCTGGACTTCGCAGCTCTCCTACCGGCTTCCTACGGTACCATCGCTCACATATGGAGAAAGTAGTGAAATACCTCCATAGTGTAGTATGTAAAAGTATTTATTTAACTTAAAACAAATATCCACAGTTTAGCAGCAGTATTACGGTATAGCAGCAGATATCCGGGTCCGTGCGTTCCAAGGCCCTCAACCACCTCTAGCGGAAGTGACGCAACGACGGGGCGGGAAGCACAGGAACTTTGAGCTATTTGGAGGGAGCTGCAACCAACACAGGATAGCACTGTATTTATGGACTGTGGACTGCTACAGCACTAGCACCAACTTTGAACCAGCACATTTTTATTTTTTGTCACCATTAGTGTTTTAATTATTGTCATATTTATGTAAGGCACGTTGTGATGTACTCCTTTGAAAGTTGAATATAGAGCACTTCAATTCAATATAATCACATTATTGGCACTTTTATAAGATCACCTATTAATTAACCACTTTACCTCCGCTCACTTTGCTGCTACTGCAGCAAAGTGGCTCGTTCCCGTCCAGCGACGTAGACCTACGTCGCTGGACTTCGCCACTTGTGGGCGGCGCGCGTGCGCCGCCGGAGGCTCGCTCCCGCCGCCGGAGGCTCGCTCCCGCTGTTTTCAGTCACAGCGGGAGTCGGGCCAGGGGAGGAGCGGCGGCAATCGCCGCTGCTCTTACCCGATCGTCGGGGATCGAGTATGGAGATCCGCTGCTGTGTGTAAACACAGCGGGCGGATCTCTGAAGTGACAGGCAGGGTCAGATTGCAGGGTTCAGCATAGTTGAACCCTCGATCTGTCCTTGTGTCACACAGTCACCTCCCCCCCTCACACATCAGTAAGCACCAGGCATACATTAACCCCTCCCTCTCCAATAAAATTAACCCCTTCCCTGCCAGTGTCATTTTTACAGTAACAGTGCATATGTATAGCACTGATTACTGTAGTAATGTCACTGGTACCCCCAAAAGTGTCAAAAATGTCAGTCAAAGGTCCGATCTGTCTGCCGCAATGTCGCAGTCCCGCAAAAAAAATCGCAGATCACCGCAATTACGCGTAAAAGAAAAAAAAAACACCAAAAATGACAGAAATCTTTCCCTTTGTTAGTAAACGCAATAACTTTTGTGCAATCCAATCAAAATACGCTTATTGTGATTTTTTTACCAAACATAGGTAGCAGAAAACAAATTGGCCAAAAATTAAAAAAAATTTAGATTTTTACATTTTTTTGGGGGGGAATTTCATATAAAAAAATGTGAAAAATATTGTTATTTTTTCAAAATAAACGCTCTTTTTTTGTTTATAGCGCAAAAAGTAAATATCGCACAGGTGATCAAATACCACCAAAAGAAAGCTCTGTTTGTGGGAAAAAAAGGACGTAAATTTCGTTTGGGTACAGCGTCGCACGACCGCGCAATTGTCAGTTAAAGTCGCACAGCGCCGAATCGCAAAAAGTGGCCTGGACGTAAGACAGCAAAATCCTCCGGTGGTAAAGTGGTTAATCACCTTATTTATATCATCCCTATATAATTTATTCTTCTACACGTCACTCCCTCCAGTGGTTGGGAAGGGAATCACAACCCTAGCACTTGGTTGTAATCATAATAAGCACAAGAGCACTTTCTCATCATATATGATTCATTATTTATATTGCTCATTGTATCCCATCTTGCTTTAGCACTTTATACAATATTTCATATACTCTTAGAGGAGCGCCTACCTCACATCTCCTTCTATACATTATCCAGATTCCCTTATTGGGAAATTCAGAGGTGGCAGCAAACTCTCTATTTCCTCTTTTTAAACATAGGTATAATATAATTTCTTCTGCACATCTTCAACATTTTTATACATTATTTCCAGGAAGCGGGATAATTTTAGACATCTCTTCCTAAAAAAAAATAATAAAGCAGCCATCCCTCCGTTCTCACGCGCCACAGTAAACGCATACATAAGTTGCACCCGCAAATGTAAACAGTGTTCAAACCACACATGTGAGGTATCACCGCGATGGTTAGAGCGAGAGCAATAATTCTAGCACTAGACCTTCTCTGTAACTCTAAACAAGAAACCTGTAAAACATTTTAAATTGTTGCCTATGGAGATTTTTAATTACCATAGTTTGTCGCCATTCCACGAGTTTGC
This sequence comes from Pelophylax lessonae, assembly GCF_965119305.1. NCBI lineage: Eukaryota > Metazoa > Chordata > Amphibia > Anura > Ranidae > Pelophylax > Pelophylax lessonae. The sequence continues at coordinate 41,423 of NW_028119698.1, forward strand.
ACAATTTCAAAGCATGACATGTTAGGTATCCATTTACTCAGCGTAACATCTTTCAGATTAAACAAAAAAATTGGGCTAACTTTACGGTTTGGTATCTTTTAAAATATATTGTATTTCTAGCAAAAATACTGATTTTAACTTGTAAGCATCAAGTGTCAGAAAATGGCCTTGTCTTGAAATGGTTAAATACATGTACTGCATTTTGAATACATAACTGCTTTTGCAGCCTTGGCAGTGGTGCTGTTTTGTCCCTCTGCATGATGGGTTGTCACACACAGCTTACCCTGCAGACTCTCTTCTTCTCCCTGCCAGAGCTACTGGTCTAGATAAGAGGAGAAAGAGGACTCTGCGGCTGCTGGATGGCGGTCCCACCTACCACTCACTCAGACAGCAGAAGGGCAAGGATTGGCTGCACAATATTCTGGGGAGAGAAAGCCCACCCAGGGAGCTGCTGGGAACTGCAGGGATTTGTGGGGGGTGGATGTAGTCCCCATTTGGAGACTTTACACTGACAGACTTGGTGGTACTACAAGTCCCAGGAGGAAGTTGTGCCAGATGGAGGAACAAAAAGAAGAAGCCTGGGCTTGGGGAGTCTCACATGAAGGGCAAGAACTCATACTTATATCAGGGTGGCACTGTGCTGTTGCTCAGAGGCCACTACCATCAGAGGGACCAAGCAAGCACCACTGCCTTTGTAACAGATCGTCACTGCAGAGTCCAGAGTTGCCGCCATTGCCACAGACGCAGCCCTTCAATGTCCAGGGTTCCGTACGCCAGAGAAAGGGAGCAGGCTTTACAGCAGACTGCATACTAGTGAGAGGCCTTTGGCCAGAGTCTTGCTCTGCTTCTCCTAAAGGGACAGTGCCACCCTAATTTGGGATATAATTTGGGGATTTCCACCCCTTCACTGTTGGTTTACAATTCTTTTGAGAGCTCCAATGCAGGACTCTGGGCCCCAGCACTAGCCAATGACTAGTACTGCCTTTGATCAGTGGGAGGGGTTGTAGGCAGATTTTAATTATCAAGAAATGTGGGGGTTCCCACTCTATGGACCAAGCTAAGTGGTGAATAAATAAATAATAAGGTTGCTGCCCTCACTAAAAACTACCACCGGGTGGTGGTATCCCAATTGAAAAAGTGCTATGTGCAGGTGAGAAATGGCGCTGCCTGTGATCAAAATAAATCTGAATGAAATAAATAACAAACTGAGTGTCACTGCTACCTATAAATGGGTTTGGGGACTAGCCCACTCAACCCAATAATGTGGTGGGAAGGTGTATAATGGTAACTGGTGCCAACATAAATACCAACAATAAATATAATTATGACATACGTGCTAATGTGCACATAAATAATTGCTTATTTCACAATAAATATTGCTTATGTGGGGGGTTTAGGGGAGGTGATCAAGGGGTTAAAAGTGTACCTATGTGTGGTAGTGTCAGTGTAGTGTTGTGGAATTTACATTTTAGATGCTTCTTCTTCTTCTCCTGGTACCAAAAGGGCTCCAGGAGGGAAAATTACATCACTTCCCCTGCCTGTGTTTACATTACACAGGCAGGGGACATGATGCCATTGGCCAGAACCGATCACCAGATCCAGACCAAAAATCATTGGTCTACATCTGGTGACTGATCAGCTCTGAGCTGAATGAGACCAGGATCGGGATCGCATCCTGGAGCCGTGAACGTGAGCGACGTAGGTCTACTTTGCCGGACCCAGGAGAGCCGCACTGCCGCAGTAGGATTACTGTGAACAGTCGGCTAGTGGGTAAAAAAAAAATAGTTTATCAAGCAAAATACTTCAGATCCACTTGTCTGTCTTTCTCTGCCACACTTAAAGCGGAGTTCCACCCTCGGAAAGTTTTTTCACTAAAAATACCCCCGGGACAGTCACATTCCACAATGGATAGCCTCTGAACTGTCCCAGGTGGCACTTACCTTTTAGAAGAAATACTTACCTTGAAAATGTCTTGTCTAGCGCTGCCATCTCAGGTGTGGGCAGCTGAAGCCAGCGCGTCCTCTTCGGCGTCCTCTTCATCCCAGAATGCGTCTGCTGCGGCCCCGCTTGTCATGTCCGGTGCAGGAGCGTCATTCCTGCACAGCTTCTAGGCATGCCCAGAAGCCGTTTAGCAGGGAATGACGCGCCTTCACCGGACATGACGAGCGGGGCCGGTGCAGGCGCATTGATTCCTGGGAGCGATGACGTTCAGCTCCCAGGAATCAATGCAAGCAGGAAGTGACGGCACGGGCCGCGGCCGCAGAGGGAAGAAGAGGAAGTAAGGTAAGTATATTTTCTTCTAAAGCAAGGTAAGTAAAGAAAAAAAATCGTGATTATCCATTTATTTTTCAGGTAAAACAGAGCAAGCAGATGGGGCAAAGTGACTTTTAAGGGTGGAACTCCGCTTTAACTACAATATTAAAACCAAATGACACCTATTTCTGTTGTATTAGGACTTATTGTTATGTATCTAAGCTAAACTAATCATATAATGTATTATACAGAGAAAATGGAATTGGAAAAACAAAATATTTACCACCACCTGTGATTCAGATAAATTGTACATAGTAGGTTAAATCTTTTTTAACCAATTACTGACCGCCCATCCCAGTTTTACTGTAGTAGCAATGTCACTGGTCCCCCAAAAAGTGTCAAAAATATCAGTCATGGGTCCGATCTGTCCGCCGCAATGTCGCAGTCCTGCAAACAATCGCAGATTGCCGCCATTACTAATAAAAAAAAAAATTACATAAATCTTTCCCGTAGTTAGTAAACGCGATAACTTTTGCACAAACCAATCAAAATACGCTTATTGCGATTTTTTTTACCAAAAATATGTAGCAGAAAACAAATTGACCTAAAATGTTAAAACATTTTGATTTTTTAATTTTTTTTTTTGAGAATGTCATATAGCAGAATGTGAAAAATATTGTTTTTTTTTTCAAAATTGTCGCTCTTTTTTTGTTTATAGCGCAAAAAATAAAAATCGCACAGGTGATCAAATACCACCAAAAGAAAGTTCTATTTCTGGGAAAAAATTTGGGTACAGCGTCGCACGTCCACGCAATTGTCCGTTAAAGTAACACAGTGCCGAATCGCAAAAAAGGGCCTGGTCAGGAAGGGGACAAATCCTTTCTGGTCTTAACCACTTAAGCCCCGGAGGATTTGGCTGCTAAACGACCAGAGGGCATTTTGCGATTCGGCACTGCGTGACTTTAACGGACAATTGCGCGGTCGTGCGACGCTGTACCGAAACGAATTTGGCGTCCTTTTTTTCCCACAAACAGAGCTTTCTTTTGGTGGTATTTGATCACCTGTGCGATTTTTTGATCACGCGCTATAAACAAAAAAAGAGCGTAAATTTTGCAAAAATAGCAATATTTTTCCCTTTTTTTTATATGAAATTCCCCCAAAAAAAAATGTAAAAATCAAAATTTTTTAATATTTTCGGCCAATTTGTTTTATGCTACCTATGTTTGGTAAAAAAAATCGCAAAAAGCGTATTTTGATTGGTTTGCGCAAAAGTTATTGCGTTTACTAACAAAGGGAAAGATTTTTGTCATTTTTGTTGTTTTTTTTTTTAACGCGTAATGGCGGCGATCTGCGATTTTTTTTGCGGTACTGCGACATTGCGGCGGACAGATCGGACCCTTGACTGACATTTTTGACACTTTTGGGGTTACCAGTGACATTTCTACAGTAATCAGTGCTATACATATGCACTGTTACTGTAAAAATGCACTGGTAGTGAAGGGGTTAACTTTATTTGAGAGGGAGGGGCTGTGTGTGTCCCTAGGGGCGTGATTCTAACTGTGATTGGCTGTGGCTTCAACTGTATGCAGAGTGATCAATGGATCTACATAGTAGATCCATGTGATCAGCTCTCATACAGAGAGGAGAATGACAGGCAGCTTGTTTACACAAGCTGCCTGACTTTCTCCCTCTCCCCCGCCGATCGCAGAGTGGCCGGCGGCGATCGGGTCCGCCGGTCATGCGCGCGGGGGGGTCCGTGACCACGCGGGAGCGGGAGCGCGCCTCCGGTGGCGCGCGCTCGCTCCCTAAACCCTCACAGGCGAGCGACGTAGACCTACGTCACTTTGCCTGTGAGGGGCTGACCGCCCACGTAGATAGTCGTGCGGCGGTCGGCAAGTGGTTAAAGTGGTTAACTGAGGTATAGAGAAGTTCATAAAATTTCACATTCACACCTTGTAACACTAACAAGTCATATGACACCGGGGAGGGAAAATGGCTAAATTGGCCCAATTTATTGACAGCAGTTTAGACATTAATGGCTGTGTGTTAAGTTATTTTGAGGGGACAGCAAATTTACACTGTTAACCACTTAAGCCCCGGAAGATTTTACCCCCATTCCGACCAGGGGGTATTTTGCGATTCGGCACTGCGTGACTTTAACGGACAATTGCGCGGTCGTGCGACGCTGTACCTAAACAAATTTGGCGTCCTTTTTTTCCCACAAACAGAGCTTTCTTTTGGTGGTATTTGATCACCTGTGCGATTTTTTGATCACGCGCTATAAACAAAAAAAGAGCGTCAATTTTGCAAAAATAGCAATATTTTTCACATTTTTTTATATGAAATTTCCCCAAAAAAAATTTAAAAATCAAAATTTTTTAACATTTTCGGCCAATTTGTTTTATGCTACCTATGTTTGGTAAAAAAAACCGCAAAAAGCGTATTTTGATTTGTTTGCGCAAAAGTTATCGCGTTTACTAACAAAGGGAAAGATTTTTGTCATTTTTGTTGTTTTTTCTTTAACGCGTAATGGCGGCGATCTGCGATTTTTTTCCGGTACTGCGACATTCGGCGGACAGATCGGACCCTTGACTGACATTTGTGACACTTTTGGGGTTACCAGTGACATTTCTACAGTAATCAGTGCTATATATATGCACTGTTACTGTAAAAATACACTGGTAGTGAAGGGGTTAACTTTATTTGGGAGGGAGGGGCTGTGTGTATCCCTAGGGGCGTGCTTTCTACTGTGATTGGCTGTGGCTTGAGCTGTAAGGACACTGATCAACGGATCTACATACTAGATCCGTGTGATCAGTGTCTTTACAGCGAGGAGAATGACAGGTGGCTTGTTTACACAAGCTGCCTGACATTCTCCCCCTCCCCCGCCGATCGCCAAGTGACCGGCGGACATCGGGTCCGCTGGTCACACGCGCGGGGGGGTCCGTGACCACGCGGGAGCGCGCCTCCGGCGGCGCGCGCTCGCTCCCTAGACCCTCACAAGCTAGTGACGTAGCCCTTTGCCTGTGAGGGGCTGACTGCCGACGTAGATCGGCGTTAGGCAGTCGGCAAGTGGTTATACAAGCTGTACACTCACTCCTTTACATTGTAGCAAAGTGTCATTTCTTCAGTGATGTCACATGAAAAGATATTATAAAATATTTACAAAAATGTGAGGGGTGTACTTACTTTTGTGAGATCCTGTATGTATATAGATCTAATGTCTGGCGGTTCTAAGTAATTTTCTAGCAAAAAATACTGATTTTAACCACTTGCCGACCGCCGCAAGTACATATACTGCGGCGGTCAGCCCCGGCCAGGCAAAGTGACGTACCGGTACGTCACTAGCCTGTCACCAGCTTGTGAGCCAATAGCGGGCGAGCGCGCGCCTGCCCGGCTCGTTCCCTAAGAAGTCAGTGCGTGTGACCGGTGGACCCGATGTCCGCCGGTCACTCGCGATCGTTCGCCGGGAAGGGAGAAAGGCAGGCGGCTGATTCTCCCCTGTGTAAAAATGGAGATCAGACAGTTCTACTATGTAGGACCGTTGACCTCTGTTTTACACTAGTAGCCATGTCCCATCACAGTTAGAAACACACCCCTAGGACACACTTAACCCCTCCCTCTCCAATACAGTTAACTCCTTCCCTGCCAGTGTCATTTTTACAGTAACAGTGCATATGTATAGCACTGATTACTGCAGTCAGGGCCGGACTGGCCATAGGGCAGACCGGCATATGCCCGGTGGGCCGACCTCTGGGCGCATGTCATTTTGTGTGCCAGTCCCAGACAGTGTCCCTCCCTCTGAGTCCCGTCCCAAGCTGGCCCTCCGCGGCCGGCCTACCGGCCGGCCGCGTATTCTTCTGGCCGGCCGGCCGCCGGCCGGGTATGTCACTGCACTTACTGTAGTGTCCCCCACTCCCCCTAGTCTTAGGCATAGTGGCAGCAGGCTGGCAGCCGCCGGGCTGTGCTCACTGCGGCCGGCTCCGTGAAGGGGGAGGAGCTAGCCGGGACTCCTTCCTGCTTGATCCGGGCCTGGCGGGAACAGTGTGCAGCCACATCGAAGACACCGGCACCCAGGGCCTGCAGCTCTGCAAGGTAAGGAAGAAAGGGTACTCTACTCTTCACAAGACACTCTGTCTGCTGCCTGTGCCTCATCCCATCATCCATCCCACCTCCATCCCCTCTGCTGTGCCTCATCCCACCATCCATCCCCTCTGCTGTGCCTCATCCCATCATCCATCCCACCTCCATCCCCTCTGCTGTGCCTCATCCCATCATCCATCCCACCTCCATCCCCTCTGCTGTGCCTCATCCCATCATCCATCCCACCTCCATCCCCTCTGCTGTGCCTCATCCCATCATCCATCCCACCTCCATCCCCTCTGCTGTGCCTCATCCCACCATCCATCCCCTCTGCTGTGCCTCATCCCATCATCCATCCCACCTCCATCCCCTCTGCTGTGCCTCATCCCACCATCCATCCCCTCTGCTGTGCCTCATCCCATCATCCATCCCACCTCCATCCCCTCTGCTGTGCCTCATCCCATCATCCATCCCACCTCCATCCCCTCTGCTGTGCCTCATCCCACCATCCATCCCCTCTGCTGTGCCTCATCCCATCATCCATCCCCTCTGCTGTGCCTCATCCCATCATCCATCCCACCTCCATCCCCTCTGCTGTGCCTCATCCCACCATCCATCCCCTCTGCTGTGCCTCATCCCATCATCCATCCCACCTCCATCCCCTCTGCTGTGCCTCATCCCATCATCCATCCCACCTCCATCCCCTCTGCTGTGCCTCATCCCATCATCCATCCCACCTCCATCCCCTCTGCTGTGCCTCATCCCACCATCCATCCCCTCTGCTGTGCCTCATCCCATCATCCATCCCCTCTGCTGTGCCTCATCCCATCATCCATCCCACCTCCATCCCCTCTGCTGTGCCTCATCCCACCATCCATCCCCTCTGCTGTGCCTCATCTCATCATCCATCCCACCTCCATCCCCTCTGCTGTGCCTCATCCCATCATCCATCCCACCTCCATCCCCTCTGCTGTGCCTCATCCCACCATCCATCCCCTCTGCTGTGCCTCATCCCATCATCCATCCCACCTCCATCCCCTCTGCTGTGCCTCATCCCATCATCCATCCCACCTCCATCCCCTCTGCTGTGCCTCATCCCACCATCCATCCCCTCTGCTGTGCCTCATCCCATCATCCATCCCACCTCCATCCCCTCTGCTGTGCCTCATCCCATCATCCATCCCACCTCCATCCCCTCTGCTGTGCCTCATCCCACCATCCATCCCCTCTGCTGTGCCTCATCCCATCATCCATCCCACCTCCATCCCCTCTGCTGTGCCTCATCCCATCATCCATCCCACCTCCATCCCCTCTGCTGTGCCTCATCCCACCATCCATCCCCTCTGCTGTGCCTCATCCCATCATCCATCCCCTCTGCTGTGCCTCATCCCATCATCCATCCCACCATCCATCCCCTCTGCTGTGCCTCATCCCACCATCCATCCCCTCTGCTGTGCCTCATCCCATCATCCATCCCACCTCCATCCCCTCTGCTGTGCCTCATCCCATCATCCATCCACTCTGCTGTGCCTCATCCCATCATCCATCCCCTCTGCTGTGCCTCATCCCATCATCCATCCCCTCTGCTGTGCCTCATCCCATCATCCATCCCACCTCCATCCCCTCTGCTGTGCCTCATCCCATCATCCATCCCCTCTGCTGTGCCTCATCCCATCATCCATCCCACCTCCATCCCCTCTGCTGTGCCTCATCCCATCATCCATCCCCTCTGCTGTGCCTCATCCCATCATCCATCCCCTCTGCTGTGCCTCATCCCATCATCCATCCCCTCTGCTGTGCCTCATCCCATCATCCATCCCCTCTGCTGTGCCTCATCCCATCATCCATCCCACCTCCATCCCCTCTGCTGTGCCTCATCCCATCATCCATCCACTCTGCTGTGCCTCATCCCATCATCCATCCCCTCTGCTGTGCCTCATCCCATCATCCATCCCCTCTGCTGTGCCTCATCCCATCATCCATCCCCTCTGCTGTGCCTCATCCCATCATCCATCCCACCTCCATCCCCTCTGCTGTGCCTCATCCCATCATCCATCCACTCTGCTGTGCCTCATCCCATCATCCATCCCCTCTGCTGTGCCTCATCCCATCATCCATCCCCTCTGCTGTGCCTCATCCCATCATCCATCCCCTCTGCTGTGCCTCATCCCATCATCCATCCCACCTCCATCCCCTCTGCTGTGCCTCATCCCACCATCCATCCCCTCTGCTGTGCCTCATCCCACCATCCATCCCTTCTGCTGTGCCTCATCCCATCATCCATCCCCTCTGCTGTGCCTCATCCCACCATCCATCCCCTCTGCTGTGCCTCATCCCACCATCCATCCCTTCTGCTGTGCCTCATCCCATCATCCATCCCCTCTGCTGTGCCTCATCCCATCATCCATCCCATCATCCATCCCCTCTGCTGTGCCTCATCCCACCATCCATCCCCTCTGCTGTGCCTCATCCCACCATCCATCCCCTCTGCTGTGCCTCATCCCATCATCCATCCCCTCTGCTGTGCCTCATCCCATCATCCATCCCCTCTGCTGTGCCTCATCCCACCATCCATCCCCTCTGCTGTGCCTCATCCCACCATCCATCCCTTCTGCTGTGCCTCATCCCATAATCCATCCCCTCTGCTGTGCCTCATCCCATCATCCATCCCACCTCCATCCCCTCTGCTGTGCCTCATCCCACCATCCATCCCCTCTGCTGTGCCTCATCCCATCATCCATCCCACCTCCATCCCCTCTGCTGTGCCTCATCCCATCATCCATCCACTCTGCTGTGCCTCATCCCATCATCCATCCCCTCTGCTGTGCCTCATCCCATCATCCATCCCCTCTGCTGTGCCTCATCCCATCATCCATCCCCTCTGCTGTGCCTCATCCCATCATCCATCCCACCTCCATCCCCTCTGCTGTGCCTCATCCCATCATCCATCCACTCTGCTGTGCCTCATCCCATCATCCATCCCCTCTGCTGTGCCTCATCCCATCATCCATCCCCTCTGCTGTGCCTCATCCCATCATCCATCCCACCTCCATCCCCTCTGCTGTGCCTCATCCCACCATCCATCCCCTCTGCTGTGCCTCATCCCACCATCCATCCCTTCTGCTGTGCCTCATCCCATCATCCATCCCCTCTGCTGTGCCTCATCCCACCATCCATCCCCTCTGCTGTGCCTCATCCCACCATCCATCCCTTCTGCTGTGCCTCATCCCATCATCCATCCCCTCTGCTGTGCCTCATCCCATCATCCATCCCATCATCCATCCCCTCTGCTGTGCCTCATCCCACCATCCATCCCCTCTGCTGTGCCTCATCCCACCATCCATCCCCTCTGCTGTGCCTCATCCCATCATCCATCCCCTCTGCTGTGCCTCATCCCATCATCCATCCCCTCTGCTGTGCCTCATCCCACCATCCATCCCCTCTGCTGTGCCTCATCCCACCATCCATCCCTTCTGCTGTGCCTCATCCCATCATCCATCCCCTCTGCTGTGCCTCATCCCATCATCCATCCCACCTCCATCCCCTCTGCTGTGCCTCATCCCATCATCCATCCCCTCTGCTGTGCCTCATCCCATCATCCATCCCCTCTGCTGTGCCTCATCCCATCATCCATCCCACCTCCATCCCCTCTGCTGTGCCTCATCCCACCATCCATCCCCTCTGCTGTGCCTCATCCCACCATCCATCCCCTCTGCTGTGCCTCATCCCATCATCCATCCCACCTCCATCCCCTCTGCTGTGCCTCATCCCATCATCCATCCCCTCTGCTGTGCCTCATCCCATCATCCATCCCCTCTGCTGTGCCTCATCCCATCATCCATCCCCTCTGCTGTGCCTCATCCCATCATCCATCCCCTCTGCTGTGCCTCATCCCATCATCCATCCCACCTCCATCCCATCTGCTTTGCCTCATCCCATCATCCATCCCCTCTGCTGTGCCTCATCCCATCATCCATCCCACCTCCATCCCCTCTGCTTTGCCTCATCCCATTATCCATCCCACCTCCATCCCCTCTGCTGTGCCTCATCCCACCATCCATCCCCTCTGCTGTGCCTCATCCCATCATCCATCCCCTCTGCTGTGCCTCATCCCATCATCCATCCCCTCTGCTGTGCCTCATCCCATCATCCATCCCACCTCCATCCCCTCTGCTGTGCCTCATCCCACCATCCATCCCTTCTGCTGTGCCTCATCCCATCATCCATCCCCTCTGCTGTGCCTCATCCCATCATCCATCCCCTCTGCTGTGCCTCATCCCATCATCCATCCCACCTCCATCCCCTCTGCTGTGCCTCATCCCATCATCCATCCCCTCTGCTGTGCCTCATCCCATCATCCATCCCACCTCCATCCCATCTGCTGTGTCTCATCCCATCATCCATCCCCTCTGCTGTGCCTCATCCCATCATCCATCCCCTCTGCTGTGCCTCATCCCATCATCCATCCCCTCTGCTGTGCCTCATCCCATCATCCATCCCATCTGCTTTGCCTCATCCCATTATCCATCCCACCTCCATCCCCTCTGCTGTGCCTCATCCCATCATCCATCCCCTCTGCTGTGCCTCATCCCACCATCCATCCCCTCTGCTGTGCCTCATCCCATCATCCATCCCCTCTGCTGTGCCTCATCCCATCATCCATCCCCTCTGCTGTGCCTCATCCCATCATCCATCCCCTCTGCTGTGCCTCATCCTATCATCCATCCCCTCTGCTGTGCCTCATCCCATCATCCATCCCCTCTGCTGTGCCTCATCCCATCATCCATCCCACCTCCATCCCATCTGCTTTGCCTCATCCCATTATCCATCCCACCTCCATCCCCTCTGCTGTGCCTCATCCCACCATCCATCCCCTCTGCTGTGCCTCATCCCATCATCCATCCCCTCTGCTGTGCCTCATCCCATCATCCATCCCCTCTGCTGTGCCTCATCCCACCATCCATCCCCTCTGCTGTGCCTCATCCCATCATCCATCCCCTCTGCTGTGCCTCATCCCATCATCCATCCCCTCTGCTGTGCCTCATCCCATCATCCATCCCCTCTGCTGTGCCTCATCCCATCATCCATCCCACCTCCATCCCCTCTGCTGTGCCTCATCCCACCATCCATCCCCTCTGCTGTGCCTCATCCCACCATCCATCCCCTCTGCTGTGCCTCATCCCATCATCCATCCCTCTGCTGTGCCTCATCTCATCATCCATCCCACCTCCATCCCTCTGCTCTGCCTCATCCCATCCCTCCCACCTCAATCCCTCTGCTCTGCCTCATCCCATCCATCCCACCGCCATCCCTCTGCTCTGCGTCATCCCATCTCTCCCACCGCCATCCCTCTGTCTGATCTCCACCCCTCCCATGAGGAAGTGGTGATGGGGGGGATAAGGATGACATCAGTGGCAATGGTGGTGAGGATAAGGATGACATCAGTGGCAATGGTGATGAGGATAGGGATGACATCAGTGGCAGTGAACATTGTCATTCCTATCCCCACCACCACTGCCACTGATGTTATCCCTATCCTTACCACCACTCCCACTGATGTCAAACCTATCCTCAACACCGATGTTATCTCTATCCCAACCACCACTGATGTCACCCCTATCCCCACCACCACTGCCACTGATGTCACCCCTATCCCCACCACCACTGCCACTGATGTCACCCCTATCCCCACTGCCACTGATGTCACCCCTATCCCCACTGCCACTGATGTCACCCCTATCCCCACCACCACTGCCACTGATGTCACCCCTATCCCCACCACCACTGCCACTGATGTCACCCCTATCCCCACCACCACTGCCACTGATGTCACCCCTATCCCCACCACCACTGATGTCACCCCTATCCCCACCACCACTGCCACTGATGTCACCCCTATCCCCACTGCCACTGATGTCACCCCTATCCCTACCACCACTGCCACTGATGTCACCCCTATCCCCACCACCACTGCCACTGATGTCACCCCTATCCCCACTGCCACTGATGTCACCCCTATCCCCACCACCACTGCCACTGATGTCACCCCTATCCCCACTGCCACTGATGTCACCCCTATCCCCACCACCACTGCCACTGATGTCACCCCTATCCCCACTGCCACTGATGTCACCCCTATCCCCACCACCACTGCCACTGATGTCACCCCTATCCCCACTGCCACTGATGTCACCCCTATCCCCACCACCACTGCCACTGATGTCACCCCTATCCCCACTGCCACTGATGTCATCCCTATCCCCACCACCACCATACGAAACTACATACAAACTTTGGGGGCGCCTGTGAACAAAAACCCTGATTTTACTACACGTGTAATATATGACCCTGCACACTGGAATGAGAGCAATAATTATAGGATCATTGTTCATGGTAACTCTGAACTGATGACCTCTATGATCTTTAATAGCTTTGCCTATGGAAAATATAGGGTACTGAAATGTGTTGCCATTTTCGGGCATGCATAGTCTTAAGGTTTGACATGTTGGGTATTTATTTACTTGACACAAACTCATCTTTTATATTTTACCCAAAAATTGGGTAATATATTTTTAATGTACCCTAAAATTACCTGTTATCTCTTAGCCTGGGTTCACACTAAATGCAGACTTCATCTAAATAGCAACCCGTCCATGCAAACAGATTGCGGAGTGTATGTTAGGTTAACGACACTCCGCAATCAGTTTCCAAAACGCGGCACGATTTGCAGAATTGGATCGCATGGGTGTGCAGGCTAAATATAACTAAAAAACATAGAGAAACCGGTAGTTGTTCATCATTGGTCATTTTGTTAAAAAAAAAAATGGGCTGCTCAGCCTAAATTGCCCGGGCCTATTTTTTGTCCCAGTCCGGGCCTGACTGCAGTAATGTCACTGGTACCCCCAAAAGTGTCAAAAATGTCAGTCAAGGGTCCGATCTGTCCGTCGCAATGTCGCAGTCCCTCAAAAAAAATCGCAGATCGCCGCCATTACTCGTTAAAAAAAAAAACACCAAAAATGACAAAAATCTTTCCCTTTGTTAGTAAATGCGATAACTTTTGCGCAAACCAATCAAAATACAATTTTTGCGATTTTATTTTTTACCAAACATATGTAGCATAAAACAAATTGGCCGAAAATGTTAAAAGATTTAGATTTTTACATTTTTTTGGGGGGGGGGGGGGGGATTTCATATAAAAAAATGTGAAAAATATTGTTATTTTTGCAAAATTGACGCTCTTTTTTTGTTTATAGCCCATGATCAAAAAATCGCACAGGTGATCAAATACCACCAAAAGAAAGCTCTGTTTGTGGAAAAAAAGGACGTCAAATTCGTTTAGGTACAGCGTCGCACGACCGTGCAATTGTCCGTTAAAGTCACACAGTGCCGAATCGCAAAATAGGCCCTGGTCAGGAAGGGGGTAAAATCTTCCGGGGCTTAAGTAGTTAACTTGTAAACAGCAAATGTCAGAAAAAGGCTTAGGCTCCAAGGGGTTAAAGAATTGTGAATTGATAATAGTGAATGGATTGTTGAACCAAATTACAAGTTAAAGACCTCTGATTGGATGAAGGGACACTGTGATAATCTTTAGGTCAACACAATGTACAGTATAAGAAAAATTGATTTGCCAATTGAATTACTGGGCCAATGATCTTATTTTTAACAGGACGGTCGCTGGATATATTGGACTGATTGGCAAACCAAGCCTATTCAGAGGGTGGACAATTACCCTGGGAGGAGTCAGGAACCCATATTGGGCAATATGGAGGGGTTGACAGACATCATTGTTGTATCAATGGAAATTAGATATAGGAGATGGCGCTCAGTGTGCATATAGTAACAAACCCCAATGTGGACTTAGATGGATAGTCTCATAAACACTTTATTATGATGATCCAAGGGTAAAGCATATTGTGAATAAAACAAGACAACTTGATAAAGCTACTATTGTAGCGAAACATGTCGTTGTGGCGATCGGGAGGCTCTTCAGAAACAAACTCAACCAGTCCCCCATCCGTGCTGACATCCTAGTATCCCTCTAAGCCGGCTGGCTGTGGATCTTCGGTCCCGTGCAGTGACGTCATCAAAGCGCGACTCCCGAGGCTCTTGTCGGGTGCCGAGGGAGTGTGACACAGAAGCTCCGGTCTGAGGAAGCGGCCGCACATCAGACCAACCGAGCTCTCCTGCCTGTGACCCCATCTGACAACCGGCTCCTAACATTATCCACCGGTCTCCTACAGGATTCCATTACCATCGGTGTGAATGTCCAGAGGCTACAAGGGGCGGTAGGACTGACCTTGTTTTATTCACAATATGCTTTACCCTTGGATCATCATAATAAAGTGTTTATGAGACTATCCATCTAAGTCCACATTGGGGTTTGTTACTATATGCACACTGAGCGCCATCTCCTATATCTAATTTCCATTACATGTTCTATGCTGTCTTACATCAGGAATTGGGCGAACAGTGTTGCTATTCCCATACATCTTCAACACATGAACTTTACAGGTTTTTATGTATTCTCTGTGAAGGGACATTCCAGGACTTCATCATCTTGGAGTAGCGCCAGAACTTTTTTGGTATTAATTGTTGTATCAATGTATGTTGTATGTGGCAGTCAGGTAATAATAATATCAATCATAATAAATATTGGGGATTTGTCATTCCTTTTTTTGTATCTGGTATATTGGGTTGGTATTTATTTCCTGAGATTTTCACATGACAAATTAGAGACCATCTCATCCTATATCTGGAACTCTGTGTACTTTTGCAGGTAGCAATCTTTGTGCGGTTATTAATGACGGCTGTTCCCACCTGTGCTCTGCCCAAAGTTGTGATTTTGTGTGTGCCTGTCCGGATGACCTGGAAACAGAGTTTTGCTCTGTTTGCTACTCTAGCGAATTATTCATTCTCCTGAGGTGCTGCACTGATATTTTGGAGCCAGTGGAACATAACCCCCTGATGTACCTGTCTAGGACCATTATGGAATTTCTACTGGGTTCTCATGCTTCACTGCCTGCACCATTCCCTGATTTTTTTTATTTTTTATCTTGAAGTCTATGGGGACACAGCCACTTATCCCATTTCTGACAGATGTGCAGTTGTGGGTGTGCGGCCCCAAACACAGACAGTATACATTTTGGGGGTTCTCACCCACACCCCTGTCAAACTAAGACAAGCAACGCTGTCTGTGCAGCCACTCTGTCCCCATAGACTTACATGCGGCACTCTCAGGTAAAAAACAAAATGTCCCATTTAGCCTAGGTTCACACTGAATCGCACAGGAATGTGCACTTCACATGTGATTCAGTGTGATGCAATTTGAGCCTATTCTTTATGAACGGGCCCAAATCCCATAAAACCAATGCATGCACTACTTTTGGAAATGCACTGCAACTGGATTGCATGGTAGTTTTGTACTATGCGATTCAGTGCAGGCAAACACACTGCGTTTGGGGTGTTATTAAAATTAGACTGACACCTGCTGAAGATATCAAGGGCCAGAGATGTATAGTAACTAAGTAGAACTACTTCACTACTGTACTTAAGTACCGAAAGGCGGTATCTGTACTTTCCTGGAGTAGAATTTTTTTCTCCTACTTCCACTTTTACTTCACTACATTTTTTCAATGATTTCAATACTTCTACTCCGATATTTTTTTTTTTGTGCTGCATAGTTACTCGTTACTATTATAAAAATTACCACTGCCAGAATAGTAGATGGCAGGTTTCATGAAGCTCAAAACATGTGTATTATCATCGCATACAAAAATAAAAGCTACTGTATGTATAAATAAAAGCTGCATTTGAAATAATAAAAAACAATATGATGTTCAAACTTTTGACTTCTTTCTTTAATAACTACATAACACAGTACTTGTACTTTTACTTTCAGTACTTGAGTAGCAATTTTTTTTCAAAACTACTGGTACTTTTACTTTCAGTACTTGAGTAGCAAAAGTTTTAAAAAAACTACTTGCAATACTTAAGTACAAAAAATGTTGAATACTTTAGTACTTCTACTCAAGTCACTTTTTGATCGAGCACTTCCACTTCTACTCAAGTCACTTTTTGATCGAGCACTTGTACTTTTACTCAAGTATGGGTTTCGAGTACTGTATACAACTCTGTCAAGGGCAATGCGATTTGAACGCAGTGCAGGAAATGTGCACAGATCACCGGTTTCCAGCACCACGTTCTTCTGTGAACCGGGCTTCTAAAGTACAGGTCTCAGTGTCACTGTGAATAAGTGCGAAGAGAAGAAAAGAAAAAAACTTGACAAAAGGAAATTTCTCTTACGTCCTCCGACAGTCGCCGCCTCTTCATATTCGTCACATATGGGTATTAGACTTTGCTCCGAAGGAGTAGCTAGGCAACAGAATATGTTAACATTAAAGCTTTTAACATATCCCACCCTCAAGGGGTGGTCCCCTCAGTCAATACCCTCCTACTTCCTGCAACCATATCTCAGTTTTAATGTCTAGCTTGTCAGGAGTGGCTGGCTCTCTCTGTGCTGGGGCTTTCTGCCCCAGACTCGTTCTTCTTTTTAAAATTTTGTTTGAGTTTTCTCTCTACCTTTACTTAGCTGTTATTTTTGTCAGCGTTAGTTAGTTCTTCTGATGAAGAGGATCATGCGGACTGGGTCTCGGGCTGATCCCCCTGGTCGCAGGTCGTGGGTCAGTGGCTTCCCAGTCTGCCATCGAGCGTTCAGCCAGGTAACGCTCCTGGTACAGTGAACGACCCATCCCTGTTCGGTGCAGGGATGATTGGTGAGGTGGCTACCTCACTGGACGCTGTGCGGTTTCTTAACCCCCATTTTGTGCGTCTTGAATGCGACTCTCCCTGCCTCATGTGCAGCGGCTTGTTCGCCTGTGCGGGTCCCCCACGCCATGTGAGGTAAGTGTATTTATGTGGGGACCTGTCTGTCTGGGGGGGTGTCAGTCTGGGACTGTGTAACCTGCCTCTATTCACACTGCTTGTCTCCCTATCTCTCGGCTGCATGCTGTGGGCTGCAAGGGGGGGGGAGCTGTGTGACACTGTGTGTGTCAGCCTGGTCAGTGTGTGAAGCTGTGTGCTGTGGGGCATGTTTTTTTGGCATGTTTGGGCATATACAGCGATCGCTGAGGCGATCTGACATGTATTCTGATACTGGGATGTCATGTGTGCTTTACTGCACTGTGGAGCGGCGGTTTCGGCGCCAAACGGCGCCATTTTGCCTACACTCGCTCCGGCCGCATGTTTTACATGCATGGCGGCCATTTTCTTGTAGCCTCCATAGGCTTTCATAGAGCGCCCTGGCAGCATCACTTCCTCTTTCCAGGAACACCGATCGAGGCAGCAGCAGCGGCGAGGGTCTCCTCAGGTTTTATCCTTCTGTTCTTGCTATCCATTGCCTGTGTTCAGTTTGCATATTCCCTGTGGGGGTCTCATTGTGCTTGAGTGTGGTGCGGTGGGCTGCGCTTGCCGCGCTTGCTTGAAAGGGGCAGTTAACCCTTTATTGTCTGGCATTACAGGGGCAATGGATTCTCAGGAGGGCAAATTTCCTACCGCCTTGGTAGAAAGCCAGGGGACCGCTGTTTCCCCCCCAGGGGGGGATTTAGCCACTATTGTGGCTGGCCTTGCTGCTCAGGTACAGATGCTGGTGGCTGCTCAATCTACTAAAAGGCCCAGAGTTGCTCCTTCCTCTGATTCTGAGGGTGAAGGTGATGGGGCTGTTATGGCGGGGGCCTCCTTATCGGGGTCCCGCTCCTCTCTAGATCTAGTGGGGTCCGAGGTGGAGGCTGAAGTTGAGGGGGTTGATAATTCTCCCCCTGGCTCGCCTGAAGAGCTTGCAATCATGGATGAGTTGATTGCTTCCATAAAGCAAACGCTGCGTTTGCAGGATGAAGTGTGTCCCCCCGCCGCCTTGGCGGCTTATGGGACGCAGAGAAAACGCAGGACGCCGCAGGTTTTCCCCTGCAATGATGATTTTCAGCGCGCTGTTAAGGAACAATGGCGCAATCTGCGCAAACCTTTTGCTGTACCAAGTAGATTCAAGCTGCGTTATCCTTTCTCGCCTTCCACTGATGAAAGGTGGTGTATGCCTCCCCCAGTGGATCACGCAATTGCGGTTTTAAACAAATCCACTGCGATTCCTGCAGAGGATTCCCCTGTGTTCCGTGATGCCACGGATAGGAGATTGGAGTCTCTTGCCCGTCATACTTATTCTGTTACGGGTTCTATGCTTAAGGCTCTGTTTGCTTCTCTCATGGCGGCTCAGGCGATCGCAAGTTGGACGCAGATGCTTAGGCGCGTCCTAGTGGCCGATTCGGCCTCACCGGCAACCCTGGATATGGTGGATCAAATCCACCAGGGTGTCATGTATCTGTGTGATGCGGACCTGGACCTGGTTCCGTTGGCTGCACGTGTGCACAGCGTGGCGGTGTTGTCTCGCCGCCTGGTTTGGTTAAAATGTTGGTCGGTGGACCAGTCCTCACGTAAGACCTTAGCCAATCTACCTTATGATGGGTCTCGCCTTTTTGGGGAGTCCTTGGATGTGTTGATTAAGGGGATCACCGGGGGTAAGAGCACTCTCTTGCCCCATTTCCCCAAGGCTAAGGGGGCTTCTGGGAAGAAGCATGCTAATTTTCGGCCCCCTCAGGGGTCCTTTCGTGCCTTTCGGCCGCACTACAAGGGCAAGCCGTTCAAAGGTCAAGGCTCTCAGAAGAAGCCCTGGTCTGGGAAACAGAAGTCTGGCCAATCCGGATCTGCAGCCCATAACAGTTCGGCCTGAAGGGGCGCCCTCACCCAGTTTTGGGGTGGGGGGACGCTTGCTCGGTTTTCTTCAGCCCTGGTTGACCCGTGTGCGGGACAGATGGGTTCAGGAAATCGTTCGATCTGGTTACAAGATCGAGTTTCTCTCTCGGCCGGAGAGCAGATTTTTTCCCTCAAATCTTCAACTGTCTCCAGAGCGTTTGCGGGACCTGCACCTGGCGGTGCGGGACCTGAGGGCTCAGGGAGTGGTGGTTCCGGTGCCTCATCGGGACAGATTTCGGGGGTTTTATTCCAATCTTTTCACCGTGCCCAGAAAGGAGGGCAAGGTTCGCCCAATTCTGGACTTGAAGGCTCTGAACCGCTCTGTGCGGGTTCGCAAGTTTCGCATGGAATCCCTGCGGTCGGTGGTGGCTGCCCTGGTTCCGGGGGAATTCATGGCCTCCATCGATTTGAAGGATGCGTATCTTCACATCCCCATTTTCGAGGGTCACCAGAGGTTCCTTCGATTTGCCATTGCGGAGGATCACTACCAGTTCGTGGCGTTGCCTTTTGGTCTCGCCTCGGCTCCGCGGGTCTTCACCAAGGTGCTTGCACCGGTTCTGGCGTTATTGAGGTCCCAGGGCATTTCTGTCCTGGGGTATCTGGACGACATTCTGGTTCGGTCTGCGACCAGCCAGGGTCTGGAGAAGGACCTGTCTGTCACGATGCAAACTCTGCAGGAGTTTGGTTGGACGATAAATTTTACAAAGTCGACACTGAGTCCGTCGGTTCGTCTTCCCTACCTGGGAATGATTCTGGACTCGGTGCAGGCGAAGGTCTTCCTGCCGGAAGACAAACTCAGAACTCTCCAGGAGGAAGTCAGGTCCCTCAGGGACGTTCCGCACTCGTCTCTGCGGACGTGCATGAGATGTCTGGGATTGATGGTCTCGGCCTTCGAGGCGATTCCCTTCGCCCAGTTTCACACGCGGGGTCTCCAAGCGGAGATCCTGTCCAGGTGGGACGGGCGACCTCAATCTCTGGATCTTCAAATCTCGTTGAGTCCTCGCACCAGAAGGGATCTTCTGTGGTGGCTACAGTCCCCGGCGGTGTCGGGGGGCAAGTCATTTCGTCCTGTCTCGTGGACGGTGATCACCACGGATGCCAGCCTGTCGGGCTGAGGTGGTGTTCTGGGCGTTCTGTCCGCCCAGGGAACTTGGTCTGAGGGGGAGTCTTCCCTTCCGATCAACATCCTGGAATTGCGTGCGATAAGTCTCTGTCTTCATCGCTGGTCGGACCGGCTGCAGGGCTGCCCGGTTCGGGTGCAGACGGACAATGCCACGGCGGTGGCCTACATCAACCACCAAGGGGGCACCAGGAGTGCCCGAGCGGCTCGAGAAGTGGCCGACATTCTGTCTTGGGCCGAGACTCATGTCCCGGCGATGACGGCGGTTCACATTCCGGGGGTGGAGAACTGGCAGGCGGACTATTTGAGTCGCCAGACCCTGGATCAGGGGGAATGGTCTCTCCACCCGGCTGTCTTCCAGATGTTGTGCGCGAAGTGGGGTCTTCCAGATGTGGACCTGTTCGCGTCTCGTCTCAACAACAAGGTGAGAAGGTTCGTGGCAAGGACGCGCGACCCTCGGGCAGACGCGTCGGACGCGTTAGTGGCCCCGTGGCATCAGTACAGGCTGATGTACGCGTTTCCACCGATTCAGTTGCTGTCCAGGTTCCTTCGCAGGTTACACTCGGAACGCAGCACGGTGATTCTTGTGGCACCGGACTGGCCTCGCCGGTCCTGGTACGCAGACCTCGTGAATCTGGCGGTCGACGCCCCGTGGCGTCTGCCTCTTCGAGACGATCTACTGTCTCAAGGACCGATATACCATCCTGCTTTACAGTCGCTGGCTTTGACGGCCTGGCTGTTGAGACCGAGGTCCTGAAGGAGAAGGGTCTCTCTCCAGAGGTCGTTCATACTTTGATCAACGCGAGGAAATCTTCCTCGGGGAAGGTTTATTACCATACTTGGAAGGCCTATTTTGCCTGGTGTGAGTCCAGGGGGTTTTCACCCCGCACGTACTCGGTTTCCCGTGTGCTGTCTTTCCTTCAAACGGGTGTTGATCAGCGTTTGGCGCTGGCTACGATAAAGGGTCAGGTGTCTGCGCTGGCCGTTCTGTTTCAACGTCCCGTGGCTTCCAACTCCTTGGTTGGCACTTTTGTTCAGGGTGTGCGGCATCTGATTCCTCCTAGGAGGGATCCTTTGCCCCCTTGGGACTTGAATCTCGTTCTGTCTGTGTTGCAACGTGCTCCTTTTGAACAGATCAGGGAGATCTCGTTGTCTATGTTGTCCAAAAAGGTCGCCTTTTTGGTGGCGATCACTTCGGCTCGCAGAGTGTCGGAGCTGGCAGCTTTGTCCTGCAAGTCTCCTTACCTGGTTATTCATTTGGATAAGGTGGTCTTGCGACCTAATCCTTCTTTTCTTCCGAAACGAGTTTCGGAATTCCATCTTAATGAGGATATTGTCTTACCTTCGCTGTGAGCGAAGCCTACACATCCAAAGGAGGTGAGATTGCATTCTCTGGATGTTGTTCGGGCGATAAGGGTTTACCTTAAATCGACTGAGTCTTTTCGAAAGACGGACTCCTTGTTTGTTCTTCCTGAGGGTCCTCGGAAGGGCATGGCGGCTTCGGCCTCTACCATCGCCAAATGGATCAGGCAGACCATTGAACAGGCCTATGCCTTGCAGGGGAAGGTTCCTCCTGTACCTGTGAAGGCGCACTCTACTAGATCTTTGAGTACGTCTTGGGCCTGTCGTCATGGGGCTTCTGTAGCCCAGGTGTGTAAGGCGGCGACTTGGTCGACCGTGCACACTTTCACAAAATTCTACAAAGTAGATGTTCAGGCATCGGCGGATGCTTCCTTTGGCCGCAAGGTTCTTAGTGCGGCTGTTCCCTAGGGTCCCTTGTTGGGGACTCCTGGCTGTTGGGATAAGTTTTGTATCCCCTGGTTTTTTGTCTTTTCCTGGGTTGTTGCTCCTGTTGAGCACTTGTTTTTTCCTGTTGCCCAGCTGGTTTCCTTCCTTTGGTAAGGTTCCTTTCTTTAATGCGGAGACTGCGTTGCCTTTTCGGCGTGGATGCATTTCCCACCCCTCATGTTTGCACTGCTTTGGGGCGTCCCCATATGTGACGAATATGAAGAGGCGGCGACTGTCGGAGGACGTAAGAGAAAACGGAATTTTTGTAAAATCTTACCTGTAAAATTCCTTTCTCTGAGTCCTCCGACAGTCGCCGCCCCCGCCCCTCTTTTGGGGTTTGGTTGTATACTCTACTGCTATTCCACTAAAACTGAGATATGGTTGCAGGAAGTAGGAGGGTATTGACTGAGGGGACCACCCCTTGAGGGTGGGATATGTTAAAAGCTTTAATGTTAACATATTCTGTTGCCTAGCTACTCCTTCGGAGCAAAGTCTAATACCCATATGTGACGAATATGAAGAGGCGGCGACTGTCGGAGGACTCAGAGAAAGGAATTTTACAGGTAAGATTTTACAAAAATTCCGTTTTTTAGCTGCAGGTAATTTTATTGTACAAAACAATTACATACTTAGTTCACATTTGCAGCATGCTTCCGGCTGACTCCCAACAACAAGAAACCAGTTTGGCCAATCGCATATGCAACAGATTTGTTGCTATAATCTAGTAGACAGTCTTAGGTTTAATGAACTACATTAGCCAGCCACTGGATGATAAGCTACTCCCACAACATTCACAGTGTAATGTAGGAGCTGTGCAATTATTTGCGTCACCCTTACTGCAATCAGCTGAATCTGTCATTTGAAGGCACAGAGTAAGAAGTTATTGTCGGCGGTGCTCTGTAAAGTCAGCTGTTGGAACAGAAAGTTAGGATATTAGTTGCATATTAGGTTATTTTTTTCCAGTATCATTCGGTTTATATCTGCCTTTGTGTGATTATTGGCTCAGCCTGGAATATACAAGTGCAGGATGTTCCTGAAGCCAACAGCAGCTTGGTATAAAAGTCCATCGATTAACCAGAAAGATTTTTGGAAATTTGTAGCTCTGTTTTTAAACAATCATTTAGGTCTTAAAGTTAGAATTAAAAAAAAATGAGAGGACGGATCATTGAGGATCAGGATGAGAACGGTTACAGGTTTGCCCTCACATGAGAAGAATGCAGAGTGTAGGCCTTGATTACTCTCTGTAAAAGAAGAACAAGTGCAATTTTTCAGGCAGACCTGATCAGCCCCTCTGGTCTTTTCTATGGAGCAGCAGATACATGGCCGCTGACACCCGCCACCATCCGATCCTGTCCACCAAAAACAGACGGATTGGGGACCTATTCTCCATCCATCTGGTGGTTCGGATGGAAATGGACAGGCAGTCCGTTTCCATCTGATTGCCCTTTTCGGAGAGTAAGATCGAAACTCGATCTTGTAGCTGGACCGTATGACTTCGTGGGCCCACTTGTCTTGCACCAAAGGAAGTTCACGGGTCCAGGAAACAGCGAAGACATCCCCCCACCCCAAGTACGGGCGAGGAGGCACCTTTATGCTGAAGTAGCCTTGTTTGTGGGTCTGGAGAATCCCGCTCTCGACTTGCCAGACCAAGGTCACTTGCATCCTCCCGAGGAGGCTTTGAACCCTTGTCGGCCGACCCTGAGGAACTAAAAAACTTCTTGTGAGCCATGAAGGACAGGCCATGTCTACAACGAGGATCCTTACCCTTACTAGCCTGCGGAAGGAAGGTACTCTTCCCCTCTGAGACCCTTAATGTTGTCATCCAGGGTCGCTCCAAACAGGCGATCTCCTAGAAAAGGGAAATCAGATAGTGACCCTTATTATCTGTTGCAGAATACGTTGGTCCACAAGGAACATATCAAGCCACTATTTTATACATGATTGGTTTGAGAGTAAAATTGTAATGTCCCGTTCAGACCCATGTAGGCTCCTCCATGCATTATAGAATTATGAGGTTCTTAGTAAGATAGAGAGTGTAAGTACGTCTTCTTCATTTGTTAGTGAAATCTAGGGTGTTATCTTTAACCCCTTCAAGCTGACAGTACACACTTATGTGGACCCACTGGACTGGGCTTTCTTGCGTATCTGTCTTTGTCTTGTCCGGGTCACCTGATTGCTATGATTGCTTCTGATTGGCTATTACAGCGATCAGTCACTGTTTCTCTCTCTCTCTCTCTGTGAATAGGAAGGAAAGATACATTCTCTCTCTCTCCCCCCTCTCTCTCTCTCTCTCTCTCTCTCTCTCTCTCCCTCCTCTCTCTCTCCACCCTTTCTCTCTCTCTCCACCCCCTCTCTCTCTCTCTCTCCCCCCTCTCCCTCTCACACTCTCCTCTCTCTGCCCCCCTTCCTCTCTCTCCCCCCTCTCTCTCTGTCCCCCCTCTCTCTCTTTCCCCCCTCTCTCTTTCCCCCCTCCCTCTCTCTCCCCCCTCTCTCTCTCCCTCTCTTTCACCCATCCCTCTCTCTCTCCCCCTCTCTCCTTCCCTCTCTCTCCCTCCTCCTTCTTCTTCTTTTTTTTTTTCTTTTTCCTTTTTTCTTTTTCTTCTTTTTTCTTCTTTTTCCTTCTTTTTTCTTTCTTTTTTCTTCTTTTTTCTTTCTCTACCAGCAGATAACATGACTCCCCAAATCATCACTGACTGGAAACTTTACACTTGACCTCATGCAACTTGGATTCTGTGCCTCTCCACCCTTCTTCCAGACTCTGGGACCTTGATTTCCACATGAAATGCAAAATTAACTTTAATCTGAAAAGAAGACTTTGGACCACTGAGCAGCAGTCCAGTCCTTTTTTCTCCTTAGCCCAGGTAAGACGCTTCTGATGTTGTCTCTGGTTCAGGAATGGCTTGACACAAGGAACAGTTGTAGCCCAGGTCCTGGATACGTCTGTGCGTGGTGGCTCTTGAAGCACTCAAGCCGTAGTCCACTCCTTGTGAATCTCCCCCACATTCTTGAATGGTCTTTTGCTTCACTATCCTCTCAAAGCTGCGATTTATGTTTTTATATAAATTTTATTTTCACATTACACTGATTACACACTTTAAGTCTGAAATTCAAAATTTCAGAAAAAAAAAATATAACCAACAAAAAAAATGAATTCTTACAAGTATAACGAATACCACAACTCGCTTCTTCCTACTCCCTCTGTCTTATTCTTAAATTCTGCTCCCTTCTATACTCCCCATACTCCTTCTATTCCCCTTTTTACACACCTCCCAAACCTCTTTACCTTTAAACTCTTTCCATATTTTCAAGAATTTTTCTAATTTATTTTCTCCAGTGTAATACAGTTCTTCTAATAGATGTTATCTACCTTCCTAACCCAATCTCTTATCGTTGGGCTTTCTGGTATAGGCCAGAACTTTGGAATTAGATGTTTTGCGGCGTTTATTAAGTGGAGTATCACCGTCATTTATATTGTTTTACTGTAAGTTTTCAGAATTTATATGATTGGACACTCTCGCCAAATATGTGACATATTTCCCCTCATCCCACATCCCCTCCAACATAGTGGCATTTTTTTAGGTTGATATTTATTTGCTCTACTAGGTGTTCCATACCATCCTTATAAACACATACAGTATAGTTCATTTCCCTCCTTTTTTATATCTATTGCTGTTCCGTCTGCTAAACTCCATTATTTTCTCCTTTTCATCCTCATTCCATTTTACATTGAGTTCCAGCTCCCATTTCCCCAGGAATGGCGGGCTAACAGGGTCCACCATTCTGGTAAGAATCTTCTGTATCTGGGATGCGCATTGCTTCTGCGCAAATTTTCAACTTACTATTTCTCTATCATTCATTGACGGACGCAGTTCTCTCTGATTTATATCAGTAGGGTAATACTGCCCCCTACAGGAGTAGGACACTAGGCAGAAAAAAGTTCTGGCTACGCCTATGGGCAGTCTCGGAGGGTACACCCTCTCTCTTCCTGCATAGGATGCCAGTTTTTATCTGCCTAGTCAGGAGTAAAGACCTAGTTCCTAGCTGGGATCTCTGGTCCTGGCATAGAAGTAATTTTTTTATGTAGACACCCCCCTACCCCCTCCCACGTGGGGGACTGTTTGAGCCTACCTGAGGTGGGGGCCTAGTGTGCAGGCCGTGTTGGGGGCCGGGGGAGTGCGCTGTCCGCGGCGCTCGACCGATCCTGCAGGGGGGCCCTTGGTTGGGTTTTCTGCTGTGGATGGGTGGTTGGTGGGGTCCCCCTGTGGGCCCAGATTACCGCGTTTCACAGAGCCGCCATTTTGTTGTAGCCTCTGTCTGCCTGCAGGCCATTTGTTCCCACCTGACCCCCTCACGGAGGCTGCAGGGCCTCCCGGATCCCCACTGTCCGTCGATGCCTTTTCGGCAGTTCAGGAAACATTTGGGCCCGGGTGAGAAGTGGTAGGTGCGCTGAGACGTTTCTCCGCCTACCCATGCCTCATTTGATGTCTGAGAGTCTGAGTCTGGCTCAGCTGCCGGAGACGTGGGGCCTCTCTGCGGGGTTAGTTACCTCACACCCTGTCTCCTCGGATGATGATGACATTTCTACCTCCCCTGCCACGACAAGCACTGGTGGATGCACTGGCTTTTTTTTTCAGGTGCGTGACACCCTGCAATTTCGGGGTCACAGTGGTGGCTGCGGCTGGGGCGCAGGTGGCTCACATGCCATCTGGAGCTGCTCTTTTTGCTGGCTGCTCATGTAGGAGGGGACCGTCCTGAGACGTTCCCCTGGGGTGTCTAAGCGGCCGTTAGGCGTTGCCCTTTTGGGGAGTCTCTGGTACAGAGGACTGTTCCGCCTTTGGTGGACATACGCTCTCTAGCTGATTGGGACTACCGTTGTTCCAGTGGAGGCATCTCCCGTCCTGTAAGGACTTGGGGGATAGGATGGCATGGGCTGTGGCCTGCGATCTGAACTCCCTGGCGTAGTCTGCACTGGGAACAGTGTTTGCGATGTCACGCTCGTCGAGGCTCCCTTAAATGGGTTACCTTGTCGTTTTCGGCGGTGGTTGTCCAGCGTCTACTTGACCGTAGTGTTGGTCTTCGGATCAAACTTCTACGACAGTCTTAATGGATCTCCCTGTTCAGGGGGATCGCCTGTTGGCGCTGCCCTGGATGACATTATATAAGGGTCTCACGGGGGGAAGAGTGTTTTCTTCCACAGGCTAACAAGGGTAAGGGCCTTCGCCGCTGTCGGGGTTCTTCCCTTTCGGCTCGCAAACAGTTTCTTCGTCCCTCAGGGACGGTCCATGTGGCGAAGTCCTTCCGGACTTCCGCGTGTGGTTCCAAATGACCCTGGTCTGGAGAACATGAGATCGGGTTTTTTCCAGACCTGTGGCCTAGGCCTACTCAGCCTGAAGGTGCTTCCTCACCCACCTAGGGGGTGGGGTCCTTGCTGGTTGAGGACCTGCGGCTGGCCCGGACCCCAAGCTGCTGGGTTCAGGAGGTCATGTGGTCCAGTTGCAAGATCGAGTCCCGATCCGTTTATTTCCGGTAAGGTTTT